>NC_056732.1:590695465-590817965 GCF_019279795.1 Protopterus annectens
GTATTACCCACCACAGCCAAACATGTCCGGCCTACAATACACTACCAACCTTAGCAGATCCCATAACCAGGACCTTACACAACAAGGGCAGTACATGTTAACAGTACTCCATCACACCTATATGATGTCAGGCTTGCATCAGTAACATATCATGCAGTACAGTCAAGTGAAGTGTCATGCTTTGGGGGGAACCCCCTGGGCAGGCTCAGTAAGTAGCTGGGATCCCTCATATGATTCAACAGGCTTACATCTGACAATGGATTCACCACTGTTGCCAAGGACAACCACAAATCCATCAGCTGGGAACTACCCGATGAGCCTGATCTGCTGGGATATGGAACATATCAACACTGAGCACATGGCCAATGTCACTGGTAATTTTAAAACCCTAGACCTCACCAATGTTGGACTTGTCAAAGGCAGAGAATGCCACCTGAACCTGGTATACCTCCTTGACACAATCATGACAGGTGTAGATGAGGGTTAGGAGGTGCACATAGCATATGTAGATCATAGCAGGCTTTTGTACACCATCCCACATGTAGGAATGTGTGTAGATGTTAAGGGATCTACCTCCATTCCCAAAATATGTCTCCCCCAGGACTGCTTGGCAAATACCAACATTCCACAGGTGCCATCCCCTGGACATACAGTTGCTATACCTCACTGGGTGTGGCTGTTGTGGACACATCCACCATCATTGCAGTTACTGTTGCTTCTATCCCCACATAGCTGTCTGTAATACTGTACAGTGTATGTTATCAGGTTGGTTAGTTGTTGTTTACACCATTCACAGTAGTAGAGTGTCTCACTCTCTCCTAAGGGTAGGACTATGCCACCAGCAGTGGCACACCCATGTTACTGAGGTGAGGATTGCAATAGAGTGGGGAAAGGGACATACACCCTGCTGTTAGCATGTTCAATGCCATTCAAATAGCAGACTGCATATATATATATATATATATATATATATATATATATATATATATATATATATATATATATATATATATAGGGACATACCTCCATGTGTATAGTCTTGTATCTATACTGCATCCAAATCAAAGGCTATGTGTGTTGTACCCAACCATGTCATGTGCACCATCCACTACACTTACCGGTGTCCATTGTAGAAGGCCTGCTGATTACAGCTATACTGCATCATGGCTGCACTGCTACACCTTCCAGGATGTTAGCATTTCACTTTACTGCTAACAACCTGCTACACAGCATTCCATTGCTACACTGTTTTACAGTCAACCTGTGCATCAGCACCATGTTAGCCTGTCCCTGCATCAATGTTACAGATGACAGGATGTGGCACAGGTATCATCATATGCACAGGGTGTGTTGTTGGTTTGCCAGAGGCCTAGGCTGAGCCATACAATTCACAATGTGTGTTTGTGTGTGTGAGGGGGGCTGAGTAGTGTTATGGGCCAATGTTGATGTCGTGTGTGCATGTATGTGGTTGCCCTAGGTTTGTTGTTTATGTGTGTGTCTGCATGCACACAGTTCCACCATGTGGCTGCCCTATACAGGGATTTGTGAGACAGTTGCAGACTGTACCTGGCAGGGTTTGCAGTTAACCATCTTCGGCCATGGACACGGTACCTGTGCCTGGCAGGAGTGCCACAGGCACTATCAGGTACAAAGCCAGATAGGGTACTGTCCCCTGAGGTTGACAAATGTCCACTGGATCCATGTCTTCCTGGGACTGGCTAGGGTCATGTGCACGTGGTCTGCTATGACAGTTTGTGGACAGCACCCTCCAACAGTGCTAGGGCTGGTACTGCCACTACGGGAGGGGCTGTGACTGGTGGGATGTCCACGGTGACCTCCAGCTGCTGATGTTGCTGGTATATGTCCACGTGGCCATTGCAACTGTCCTACCTTGTCCTGATGCATGGACATGACATTGTTGATGAGATCCAATGTCTCACCCCACGTATCCATGACCTCAGTGTAATTACGAATGGCACCTGCTAGGTCATGGATGATGTCATTTACAGAGGTCGGATGAGCCCTCTGTTCCCTTAGACCCTGTCTTGTGTACCGTTCCATTCATGTTTGTGCCTCCATCCCAGCCTGGAACATGTGTGTGGTAGATATACATGTGGCACACTTGCCAGGGGCATGATGACCAGCAGTGGTCCAATGAGCACCCTTGAACATCTGCCTATGTGGTACCCTGCTGGACATCTGGCTATGGCTGCTGTGTCCTGACACATGTGCCATGGATACCACACTGTCCTGGCCAATGCCAAACGTAGACTGTCCCTCAGCTAAGGCCAATGGTGATGAGGTATGTAGAGGCAGTGTGACTGTGTGCGTGGATGAGGTGGATACTTGTGGGATGTCAATTGGTGACCCAGCAGCAGCCCCTGATGACCCTGCCTGTGCATCAACACACCTATCCTCATGGTCACTGTCTGTATCAGTGACATCAGATTCCCTGTGGGAGGGACCCAGCCCCACCTTGCCACCTGTGAGGGGAAAACAGAGAACAGACTGTAAGACCTATACATTGCCACTAAACAGTACATACACACACACACACACACACACACACACACACACACACACACACACACACACACACACACACACACACACGCACTCACACACACACACATGTGTGCAGACATGGCCACACACACAGACATACACACATGCAGTCGACATACATGACAACCCATACACTCCACCAGACAGCACCTACAGACAACTCCAGTACACACCTAACACACACAATAGCAGGTGATGGTGCACTACATTATCACACACAGACCTGTAATTACACACATGTCAGCATGCAGGACATGTGGTGTTCAACAGCATGCAGTGCAACTGTAGTCATTCCTCGTTACCAGCATTATACATGGCTGTGATGCATGACTTCTGTTAGTAGGTGATGGCCCTACCCCTGGGACACACTGCACCCGTATCCACAGCATTGCTGTGCATCTGTTCAGCACCTTGGCATGTACTGTGCACCATACCTCACAGGTGTACACACCATTGCAGGATGTGTATCTGTGTGTCACTTATGTTTTCTCTGCTGCTCACAGCCTCTATGTGTTTCTGGATTATATGTTGACATATGTGGTTTGTGAATGCCTGATGTGTATTCACAGATGTCATCATCAGTGGTGCATGTATGAGTGATAAAATACCACTGGACAGACAACAGACACAATGTACTGTACCTATGGTAAGTGTACAGACCATTATTGACATGACACCCTCTTCCATGACATGCCATGGTGCAACACTACTGCATATGGCAACACTACACATACCTGATATGTGACATATGACCTAGGCAGTCAATTGCATTAAGACCCATATGTGTCAGTTGTGCAGATGCTGATTGGGATGCATACCATTTGTGGGTGCATATGTGTGCACACACATATCATGATGGTGTGTAGCAATAACTGCTATGTGTACTACTGCAGTCACAATACCTGTCATGAGCCAGTAGTTGTTCAGTCAGGCATGCAAATGTTCCCCAAACGTGCATGTTTGCATGCTAAACACATGCACAGCCCATGGAGGTCACACAGTATCATTGCTAGCACCGTGGAGTCAGGGTTATGTCTGCCACACTTCAGGACCTTGACTGTGTGCAGATACAGCCATTCTTAGTGGGTTTGTCTCTCCTCTCCAGTGCACTGTTGTGTTTCAGGATGACACACCCTCACCATCTTCTGCTACACTGCAAATGCTCGACATCTGTGCCCTACACATGTGTGTCATATTGCAGTATTCCAAACTAGGAACACCATGTGTACTGGCATATTCCCTGCCAATGCAGGGCAAACATGCAGGTGTACAGTGGCACCAGCACTGTACAGATGGGGATGTCATCCCTGGGTTGGGGTGAGGTATGGATTGTGCAGCACATGTATCATAACTGCAACTTCCTGGACTTCCCCAACATGGTGCTGGTACATCAGAACACATTGCAACACATGGCTTTGGCAATGTCCCACCATTATGCAGATCATATCTGTAGTGAGCCCTGGCTGATGTTGCCTGTAATACACATAGGTTCATAGGTGAGTACTAGTCTATTGGTCCTGGGGCCTACATAAGCCTAGCCACAGGGGTTCCCAGGCATGCACCACAGAATAATGTTATTCCCCTGTGCCCCTGTCAGGCTGCGGCACAGACATACTACCCAGGGTGAATTCCCCATTTCCCATCCAGTTGTCAAGTGTTTTTGTAAAGAGGGCCAATGAGTAGCATTGCCTGACATAAATGGGTAGTCTGTTCCAGAGTGTGAAAATTCCCCAGGATAGGGCCCTATCCCTCCAGTATGTTCTGTTTAATGTGTTGATGAGGTTTAGTCTCCCTCAGTTGTGCAATATGACTGACCTCTTAGCACTTCCAATGTTGTTATACAGAACTTCATACTTAGCACTTCCAACATTGTTATACAGAACTTCACACTCATTTTATCGGCATACCACAGTGTGGGTAACACTGCTTAATACAACAGTACTATTTATAGTATGCAACAGTTCAACAACATATGAAAGAAGAGTAAACAGAAGCACTCCAGGGGTTATACCTTTATTCACAGAATATTACACATTTATGTCTACTGGTACGACACTTTCTAAGGCTCTTATATTTATTTGTTATGACAGTACATGCAGAATAATTACTAACCTGACTTGCGATGCAGCCTTTGCAACCTAGCATCATGGGCTTGCTGGTTCACAGCCCGCTCATCTGCAGCTCTCAGATAAATACAATGATATTTAGCCATACCTATCCGTAGTATACACAAGCTAGGCAATTATTAACTAGTTAGTAGAATGAGTACTTACTCAGTATTGGGGCATCTGCCGAGACTCCTGGATCCACTGTGCCAGTACATCCCCCATCTGCCACTTCATGTCAGAATGGTGGTGCCTGACCTGCTCACCAGTCTGGGGGATACCTGTGGCACTGGTGAGGTCATGGGCGAGACTGTCCCAGGCCTCCATTTTATACTGCGAGCCCTGGTACTGGCCCTGCAGTAGTCTCTGTTCATGGTGTTTTACCAGGAGCCATACCATGATTTTTGACTCCTGGATGCCTCAGTGCTGCACTCTAAATTGAGTGCCTTCACCCACACTAGCCATTCTGCCTGCAGTAGGAAGCTACAATCAGTTATGGGAAGTATTCCCACCTGTGGGGTTTAAATAAGGCCAATTTTCTGCACTTTCTGCGATTGGCCGGTTTTGAAAAGGCTAAGCTATGGGCACACCTGCTTACCTAAGGTTGGCAGTGCTTAAAGAGGTATGCCAATAGACAGATTAAATCGGCTGTCCTACACATTGCTTACACTTAACAAGCTAAGCTGTGCAGCAGTTAGCATTGCTTAACAGTTACTTAGCATTATATTTGCTTTTTGGCAGCGATTTATTATTCATTACAGGTTATATATGAGTCTGGTAGCCATGATTCATGTGTACATACACTGTATGGGGTCCTGGGGACTTCTACACTTTATTACAATAACACCTCTCATCTGTGCTTACTGCAGTACTCCAGTTCACATATTTATGTGATGTAACTGGGTATACAACATAAGGCTGTATAGAAAGTCCTTTCACATGTTCAGCTTGTTTTCCTATGGAGAGGTTTGTTTCTTAAAACCTCACTCTGATGTACTATTGTGTTGGCTTAGTGGTTAAGTACTGTGACTGCAGAGTGCCTAGTCCTGTGTTCACAACATGCAAAGGCTGGTTATTTTTTTCCTGCCCAGAATGGCAGCTGATGCATACTGACTGAGTTTTGAGCACTTGTAAACAGGTTTGCGTGGATTTGCGTGACGGTAAGCAATGCTAATCTACGGTTACATATGCTTACAGAGAGTTAGCTTCAATTTTGCTTCACCTGTGTGTGCATTGCTTACCCGGGCAGAAACGGTCTTAAACCCACTTACTAGTACTTAGGAGCACTTAAGAGTACATACTCCCACTTACTACCACTTACTAGTGCTTAAGAGTGCTTACTACCACTCACTAGTGCTTAAGTGTGCTTACTACCACTTACTAGTGCTTACTAGTGCTACGTTTTAGACAGTAATAGTGTAATGGTTCTTAGGGAGGTGGGGAATTTGAAGACATGTATGGACTTATCATTCATTACACAGTTTACCTTCCATTTGAATCTGTGATATTGTATGGGTCACGTGATTATCTGTGGACTTTGCAACATTATGACACTGACTCCTCACATCTATATTAAATGCAGTATTGCAGTTCAGAAATATATGTTATTTATTAGGTTATGCAATAAAATTATTTATCATAGACAGTGATTTGGAAGGGAAAATGGAATGTACTGCAGGAAGACTCGAACTGGGAATGACTGCTTGTAAGGCGAATACTCTGCCCACTACACTATTGCTGTACTGCTTCATTTGCATATATCTTACTTTTTATCCTCCTTCTGCTATTTCACCTGTATTAACCGTAGCTAAGCGATGGACAAACCTGCGCATCTACGGTTAAACTTCGTCCGTTTTATTAAAAAATATATTACTTTTTATTTTTCATCTTCAGTATTGCCTTTATACATGTGGGGGAGTGTCGCTGGGGATATACATACATCTATGAGCGGTCTCGCTCATTGTTTATGATCATTCTGCAGTCCTTCGTTGCAGGGGGCTCTGCTCTCAGACATGCCCCCTACACTCGTCCGCACTCCGTATAGGATTTGGAGCTCAGGCAGTGCACCTTCATTAATAGGCATGGCACGCTGCTGTACTCCTCCTAAGAGGCCGCTTCTGTGCAGGACTAGATTAGCCCTGCACGGAAGATTAGTAAATCCGGGGGTATGTATATTAATGTTATCGCAAATGTGTACCACTGAAAATTTAGACATCTTTGCATATATACAAACCAATGAGGACAATCAAATATAAACATACATAAAGTTAAGTAAATCTGTGAGCATGTTTTTATTGCATAACTATATATACGTTTGTATTAAAATGCATTTGAATGCAAATCTATGTATAATGATATCTCTACATGTCTCTTTCCTCATATGCACACACACACACACACACACACACACACACACACTCACACACACACACACACACATATATATGTATATATATATATATATATATATATATATATATATATATATATACATGTACACATACATACATACACACACACACACACACACACACACACATATATATATATATATATATATATATATATACATATATATATATATATATATACATACATATATATATATATATAGTTATATATTGTATCTATGGACATATACATAGGCAGATGTGAGACAGAGGAATGTGTGTGAATATCTACATTTATGGCATGTAATAAAAATAAATGACATATGCTAACTGCATTTTGTGACAGATGGTGGTCTCATTTAACATCTTACAATCATTATTCTCCAAGTAGTTGAAGAAATGTCAGTATTCATGGCATAAGTGTACAGGGTAATAGAACACAGAGATTACCTTACATAATTTGCAAGTAAAAAAACATGCCTAAATGTCTAGCAAACACAAAGCTGGGTATTGCAAGAATTATATTGTGGCACTTGAACCCACAAACCCAAATGAAGTTGAACTGCAGTTACTTACAATACCTATACCTCTCAACTGTCCAGATTTTCGCAGCATGTCCATATTTTTGCCTCTTAATTTTGGTCTGTTCCTCATAAAATTTGTTATTTTCTGACAAATCACTGGGATGATCTGAAGACTGAAGTCATTTAATAAGGACATATATTTGAGTTTCAGACTTCAAATCCTTCAGAAAAGGTATGGCAAGATAAATCATGTTACTCTAGCAACTTTCTAGGGTTATAAGAGCAATATTTTAAATCTGTTCCTATTTTTGAGCCTTTGTCCCACCATTTCATCAGGCTTTGTCCAGATTTTTTGCACTAAGCGGTTTAGAGGTATGAGTGCTAACTCTTCAGCTATACCACAATCAAGGGATTATATATCCACATTTTCTGTAAGTCAAATGTTTTTATAACAGTCACTCAAATGGAATGTATGGTCTCCTGCTATGCTCACATATTTTTTCTAACACAGACAAAACGTAATGTATGTGAATAGTTAACATTTAAGGCTGAGCATACATACTTTGTTTTTTTAATAGAAGTTGCAATGTAGTCACAAGGATATCTATGGTAACAACATCAATGGTAGAGAACAAACTTGAAGCATTATGTAGTTTCCTATGGCATGAAAGAATCATATACTACAACACAGAGATTACCTTGCATACATTATGAGTAAAAAACCATGCCCAAATGTTTTACAAACACCAAACTGGGCATTACAAGAATTAAAGGAAAGCTGCGGGATTCAAAACTAAAACACAATTTGCAGTTACTGACATCACCTATAGTGCTAAACCTTCAGTTATAATACAGTCTACAAATGACATACTCAGATCTGCTGTAAATCAAATGTGATTATAACATTTACTCATAGTGAATGCATGGTGATCTGCATGGCTCATATTTTTCTAACTCAGTCAAGAAGTAATGCAAGTAGTTAGTACTGAACATTTAAGCCTAAGCTTACATATTTTATCTTTCCATAACTATTGCATAGGGAATCATACATACATCCATTTTAAGAAAGCTGTTTGTATGGTGCATTCTTGAAGTTTTGTGGTTAATGAAGAAATGCATAATCATCAGCAGCCTATGAGTTGTAGGCATTAATGTACTCCAGTAGTAAAACACGTGTATAAATTATTTCACACCTCAGCACACAACTGTGTAATGTACTCATATTATATGAAGTAAATCAAAAAAACTTGCCCACAACTTTTCTGTGCAGCACAATTTTCATGTGATTCTAACCCACAGACAGTCAATCTTCATTTATACTGCTATAGTGCTTAACCAGTTGGACTACTAGAAATCATAGCTATTTTCAAGGCTGAGCAGCTTTTGTTAATGATTAGCACTCAATAGGATATGTCAAATATATTCAGTCCTTAATAACACATTGCTGCATACCTGCATCTCTGGCACAGTTTATTTGTGGATAACTTTAGGATGCACAGTTAGATGGCCATCAATATTTAAACAGTACATTGTACTTTCATTAAAATTACCTTACCGATAGTAATACAAATCTAAATGAAATATCCATGAACCCCACTTCATTTCAACACATATGTTCAGTCAATGATAACAGTAATTACTAGGTGTTAAGGTATGGATTATGGCACTTACTGTAGGCATCCAGGGGCTGACATCAAACCTCTGCAATCCTATTGCAAAAAATCATCATGGACCCCATTGTGAAGATCTTCACACCAGTCCTGTAGATCCCTGAAGATCCCAGTATGTCCTCAGAGCTCTCTCACAATCAAGTTACATACATCAATTTGGGCAAAGTCCCTCTAGTACACCCACATCCTTTGTTCATGTCCCACAGTCTTCTCATCAGTCCACTTGGATTCTCGGACACTCTGCAGCCTCCTCTCAGTTGACATCTCCTTGAAAGTGGAGGAAACTGTCAACAAAATCTCCTTCTGAAAATTGCTCACTGAGGTACCACACAGTTTGCAGGTAGCAATGGTATTACTATAAAATGTATCCATACCACATTTTAAAAGTGAGACACATGGTCGCAGTCTATTGCAGGACATCAGGCATGTGTTCAACCTATCCACATGCAATGATAAGTGTTGAGCATTTACACTCAGAACTGTACACTTAAGCTGAGCTATTGGTTAATGCAATGAGATTTGAGAACTTGTACAGACATTCGTTGAATGAATTTCCAAAACTATGTATGCTAATGAAGTTCATTAATTATGTATGGCACAAATGGTACTTAATAGCTGTTTCTTCTGAGCTAACCTCACTGTTAGGTTACCTGTCTGACTACAACTATCAATAAGGTAAGCTATCATGAGGTCAGCTACTTGCATTGCTTTTTTAAACTACAGTGCTCAGTATCACTCTGTTATGTTCATAGTGTTCTGCATGAACCTTCTAACCATATTTCATGTATATATTTTTTTAAAAGTGTCTGCACATCAGTATATCACTTATGTAAAGGTTAGGAGTAGCATTCACCAATATACATACATCAATACCAGGAAGGTTTTCTCCATATCCAGGTGAATGTCTGAGAACCAACCCCTGTAAACTGCAGATATGAACAGAATCTGCCCATATAGGTCATTTGTAGATAACCATGATTTATGGGGGTTCATAGGTTCATAGATTAGTACTAAGCTAACTGCCCTTGCGAGCCATTTTAAGCCTAGCCAATTATCCCTTGTGAGACTTGAACCCTGCACCTTGTGTTTGTAAGGCAAACACCTTAACCATTAGGCCACCCTCCCAACCCCTAAACTAACTGCCCTTGCAAGCCATTTTAAGCCTAGTCAATTATCCCTTGTGAGACTCAAACCCCACACCTTGTGTTTGCAAGGTGAACACCTTAACCATTAGGCCACCCTCCCAACCCCAAACTGTACATTCAAAGTGTGATTTGTGGATATTCAGTGATGCTTATTCCTACTTTGGAAGCTATTATACCATTCAATGTGATTGGAGGAGCCTCAAGATGGATTAGCATGTACCTTGTTTGTTGTTTTCTCATCTAGCCAATGCCACTAAATTGTTCACTTTCATAAGCTGCTCTTGTTCTACCTTGGTTTTTAACATGCACAGCTACATCTGTTTTACATTATCATGCATGATACATCTGTGCTGATCTTTGTTACTGACTACATTGACATCTGTGATGTATTCCACATGGTTGATGTTGGTAAGTGTAGTTGGTCCTGCATGATTTAACTGTAAAAACACCAAGCTTGCTTTGCTACTGAAGTGGTGATGCAGTGCTTATGCAACTGGCTCTTAGCTATCAACACTTCTACCAACCTTGGTTCTAATCCCACCTCTGCATATATAACATTTTCTAAGATGTGGAATGGGTTAATTGCAGTGCACATTTAAGCTTTAGAGGTCATAACTTACTCAACAATTGATACATGCTATGTTTGTTCCTTATGCTTATCTGTACATGATGATAAAGATAACATTGATTGTTTTGTATAGCATGGTACAGTATATGAGGGGCATTACTGACATATGCTTTAAAGGATGATCTGTCACTAAGTGTACCTTATACCACCTGATATGTGCATATCACCCATTTTTCAGATGTCAAGCCTTAACGTGACAACTTTTCTCCAAGGGAAAAATGCTATTATTATTGAGGCACTATGGTACAATGGCCTAAATTTGCTTGGAGAGATAAGCAATACTGTGTAGAGACAAAAAGTATGGAGGGACATAACCAACATGGTTAAAGCTGTGGGTGGACACAACCACTCTATGGAAGCCAGCCGTCACTGTAGCTCTAACATGATCCTCCCTACAGCCAACAGAATCCACTACTGTGACAGGGATAGAAATGCCACTAGAGGTGGGACACCATTGCCTCCCACAGATGAGATATTGATCTTCCTGGACTTCCACCATGATACCTGCCAGGATCATTGTATATCCAGGGAAGGAACTGAGACAGGTGATTCAGGACATACAGCTATTTCTGCCATTCACAAACACAACAACATAATCAGATCGTTATTCAATAACATTCATTCACACATCTTATTTTTTCTATGAATGTCACAGCAGCATGACTATATCATGTACACAGGAACATTCCAGTTGCAGAAAGACATGGTAAGTCTAATAGCACATTATATTAACTAAACAATGCATAGATGACATTGTCAGCACCATGTGCATTGTTGTGTTTTTCACTTGCATAGGTCCATCAACATCAGGCCACTATCATTACACACCAGGTACATGTGTATGTACTAGGTTAGGGTGATCGCTAGTCTAGTCTTGCCTCTGCCTGCTGTTATGACTATCATGTATACTCACCTGTTGTTTGTGTTTCACTTTAACCTACAAGTTTTCTATTACACTGGATGATTCATCCCCCATATGGAGGGGCAGACCTGGTAAGGCAGTCAGTGTGATTGCTATAGTGCAATATTATTAAGTGCAACTGCAACCTTTATAACTAATGCTGTCTTGTTCATTTGCACAGGCCCATCTGTATCAGGTCACTGATTTCATACATCAGGTAAGTGTCTCAGTACTCTGTTAGGGCGATCATTAGCCTTTGCCTGAATTTGCCTGCTGTTAAACGAGGCATATATTCACCTACTCTTCATGTTCCACTTTCACTACAGGTTACGTGTTTTATGCTGGATAATTCATTCCTCAGCTGGGGAGGACAGACCTGGTAAGGCAGTCTGCATAGCTGTTATAGTGCAATATTGTTAAGTACTGTTATGACCTTTATGACTAATACAGTCTTGCAGTCCTTAAAAAATTATCAGCCATTCGATATTTGCATATCTAATTTGTTATGTGTGTTATACATCATTTGCAATGGTACATGATGCCATGTATGTGCTACTACTGACTTGTGCACCTGCTTCTTTTTACATGACAGTGACATTTCAACTGCGACCACTGGCAGTGGAATCAAACAACATTTCAGGTATGTCATCATGCTTGTTTGTTTTTAACACTGTCCTTCCTATTTATTTGACATGTTACTGGCATGGTTTAACTCTCCTCTATAGGACCCCTGCACCAGCCACTGCCACGCCAAACTGGTAAGCCATATCACCATGATTATTCAATGTAGTTCGATACTTCTCCAATGACATCATTCATATCCTGCCTCATTTGACGTATGTAAATGCATATGACATGTCTCATCTGTCTCTATTTGCAATATATCCACTTCCTGCCTCCTCCACTAACCTGTACACTGATTCTAAGGTGGAATGTAATGTGCCTCACTCTGATAGTACAGCCAGTGGCACATAAGGCACTGCACAGCATTCATTGTCCAGCCCAGAAGGGGACACTCTGGTGTTTCATGGTATAGTTTCTAATCAGGGAGATGGTGTGGCCAGCCATTCTGATGATGTACAGGCATCAGATACTGGGCATGATAATGACCATGACCTGCTGTCCTATGAGCCTGGTGGTGATGGTGACTGTTCCCCACAATGGACTGATACTGTCCATAGGATTACACTTGGGATAATAGCTAGTTGTGTGGACACATATCAGAGGTTGTACACTTACTGTTACAGGTGCATGAACGTTCACAGTAACATCAAGAAACTGATGTGTGTGCACTTGAACATGCTACCGATTATGTAATGCACCAGCTGATGTGTTACATGAAAGTCAGGAGAGCAGAGATGGAGAGGTCATGGCAGCACTGGCTGCATAGCATGAAAGCACAGTATATGTTGCATGCTATGTTGAAAGCCTTATTACAGCAGTGCTAGAGCAATGTCATAGTGCAAACCAGGTATTACGTGTTCTAACCTTCATAAGCAGATTACCTCCAGTGAGGAGAGGCAGACCACATCTCAGTATACCCATACATGGCCCTCAGACATCATTGTCTGTGCTGCAATGTGCATGCACATCTGCTATTTGTCAACTTATTCAAAACGCAGCAGTCATGCCCAGGCAAACACATCACAGTACTGCTACTACCCACCATGTGTCCCAACCTGCTATTCTCACCACAACCAGCACCACAAAAGAGCACCATGGGCAGAGTATTTCCATATATGAAAGGAGCAGCCAAGACTGTAATGTCAGCCAGCAGTATGGGTACCCTAGACTGCATTAGAGTAACACTGGCAGTTGATCCACTGTGTGTCCTGTTGTGTCTTCCTAACCTTGTGGCAATGACAGCTGTGCTGACTGCAGCCTAATACATCTATAAGTGGTTTGCCAAATATTTGATGCAACAGGCTTTTTGCTCATTTATCTGATATAAGTGACTGCCTACATGTTGTGTTGTATTGGACATATTTGTCATTGTTATATGTTATTTAAAATATTGACAACTGTACTGCTCTATTCAACAATCTACCTTTTTCCATTTTAGCAGATTCATAAAATCATCAGCATATTACTTTATTCTTTCCACATTGATTAATGAATTACACATTTCATTGTTGTTTGCCATACCTTTATTCACAGGTATACCTCATTATGCATGAAGGTGTACTTCTTGTAGCACTTTATTTTGTTACTGCACATGCCTTCCATCAGCACAACATGCACCTCTGTTTACATATTTCCCTTTGCTATCCTTTTGCTGTCATGTACTTTCCATGTGTGCCTTTCAATAACTACCTGCTTACACACACATATATAAGAGTGTTTCCATATCCCATGTTCTACTGCTGATGTGTACTGCCTGTCATTGATGCTCTGCAGAACTGAATGTATGTTTTCATCTGACTGATACATGTTGTTGCACACACCTGTGCATTATAGTGTTATTTTTTGTGACATTCCATGTCAGGCATGTCCCATAACACTTGTATGTTGCATTTTGGATGATATTGGAAAAGTTGTCAGTATTGCTGCTGCTATAAGCTGCATAGTGTGGTGTACAGCACTGTTACACATCGTTATGACATGTATGATGCATCTCAGTGTTATTGTACCATCATTGCAATTAGTTTTTTTTGGCTATGATACATTTCCAAACAATGCACGATTTTACATTTACTGTGGTAAAGACAGTTGTATTGCTACCTTCACATGCTAATGGTATGTATGATGATATCCTACCTGGGTAACAACACCTTCTTTTATGTGCACCTCAGACATGCCATGTGCCTTGCATAAAGTGGTCCTGTGGTGAATTCTCCATTGCAAACATCCAGATGTGTTCCTTGCTATGTCACATATATGTGAATAAGGCTTTGCAGGTGAATATTATAGTTATGGTATGTATGTATCTGTGGTGTTCAATCTGGACAGCTAATGGTCTGTTTCCATTAGTTGTGTTCTTTGCTTCTGTGTTAGGGCAACACTGTATGAACATCACTGTTCTGTATGTGTGTTGCCATACTTGGAGCTTGTCATAACTAAAAGGTGTGATCCAGATGCTGCCATTTTGCCTGAGCTAAAACATATGACTGCAGCCTCTATCACCCATGCCTATTTCTTCTTACCATTGTGCTGTCCTGATCATCCTGAGACTGCTATGATAGCTCCACATCAGAAATCTCAGGATCTTCAGATAGGTCATCCACACCTGCAGCTGGAAAGCCACAGTGTTTTGATGTTAGCATGTTGTGCAGCAAGGCACACACAGTGACCAGCTCTGATGCCTTTTCTGGTGTGTATTGGAGTGCACCCCAGATGTGTATAGATATCTGATTCCTGCCTTCAGCATGCCAAACACATGTTCATTGATGTCATGGTGTGGGATCTGTTGTATGCATCCTCACAAGGCATTAATGGGGCTCTGTATGGTGTCATAAGCCAAGGTTCCCATGGATAACTGCAGTTATTTGTTTGTATTAGGATGGAAACACATATTTGGTTCTTATGCTTACTGTTGACATGTACGGATAATGCTGACATTATAGCAGTGGTCCTGTACTTACTGAGTAGAAGCCCTTCTAGAATTTCACCATGTTGGAAAGTGGCCCTCAAACCACTTTGCCTTCAAATTGCTGCATCATGCACACTACAAAGATGTGTTGTCACAATATTAGTAATGAAGCTGTCTGCAGAGCACAGAATCTGACAACTGAGTGATGGCCACTCCTTTGTATTGCTGTACATTCAGCATCAGGTACCATTGGGGTTTTAACTGGGACACACTGGGGAAGTTGGCAATGGCAATGGCATAGAACTGTTGCATGACAACTCCATAGTTGTTGTTAGGAAGTGGATATTTTCATCCACTTTTCTGCACATTATTGCCAGGAACTGTCCTAGCATGCAACTGGTTGTTGTCTGGGGCACTCCTTCAGCACTGTCCATATGCTGCTGAAATGTTCCACATGCCAGTATACCCAGAATCGGATATTTTGTTTCTACTGGTACTGGGTTACCTACCCTCCAGACTGTGTACATAAATGTGGTGTGCACACATCCTGAACCAGCTCTCTATTTAAACTGTACCTATTTTAATGATTTCCTTGTCAGTGAGCTGGCTTAACTGTAGCCTGGATTGGCACCATGCTAGTTGCATTCTTAGATGCATTAGCAGATCATACTCTATTACAGCTTGTAGTACCCCAGCCTGCACTAATGCATTAAATGCAGCTTGCATTATTTATTTATTTATGTTTTGAGTTATATTTTATGGAATCTGCAGGTTTTTTTTATAAAATAATAGGAAATTCTAACATAAAGGTTAAGCATAATGGTGTCTACCAAGTGCTTTCATAAAATTGTTGGTGCACTAGTCTTTCACATTTTATTGTTGTTAGGTACACACAGGTGTTTTGGAATCTAGTAGGCATGCATGCAGTCTGGAATTACCCAATTTTGTAGATATTATTACTTGATCTTGTTTTGCTGTCCATTATGGAACGGTGTCCACCTCTGATGCACCAATGATCTGACACATGCTGCACTGTCCATAAGCTTCTTTTGGAATCCAGGCCATAGTCTCTGACTTTATTATTTTTGTTTTCACTGTATCCAGGGAGAGACAAGGACTGTGTTGTGATGGGTACCACTTTGTCTGATTCACCAAGTTTTAATGGTTAAACAATGCATGGGTGAATGTCTTCTTCTCCCAAGCTGCAATACCTCAAATTTTATTACCTTAAATTTCGGGATATGGGGTCAAGTCTCCTACATTAGGGAGGTAGTGGGCTTTGCTCCCTCACAGAAAAACATTATAGTTTCAGACTGTACAAATCCCCTTTTGAAATGAAGGCTCCTGAGATAATATTCATACTAGCCCCATTCTGAAGGTGTTAACACAAGTGTACACAAGCAATGGAACTCAACACAAATTCATGCCGCATCCATGTCAGACTACAAAGCGGATATGAGTGGCATCCCACAAGGCCTGGTCTTGCCCCCCCCATCCCCATTCTGTATATATGTCCCATAGGTATAGACCGACATGGAAGGACTGTGACTGAACATGTATGCAGAGGAGTACAAACAGCCCACCATATCCGACCCCCAGCTGACACAAGCAACCCACAAAAGGGCCACCTACAAACAGACAACTGTAGCCATAGCCATGTCAGCAAGCTAATTGCAGAACTGTGTATAGACAACCACCGTGGATATACAGTAAGTGCCCACAAATTACCACACAGATGTTAACCCATGAGGTACCTAACATGTAATGTGAGACCTGGGTACAAAAGGTGATAGATATCCTGCACTGGACAAACATGTGGCTGTAGTGTTCGCAGAAACATGTAGTATATACCCACCCAAACATGAAGGTTGGCAGATGTAGATAAGGGGAACTCACTGTGGCTCTGCAGTCATCCTCCATCAGCGTCACAACTGACTACAGTAGCCCCTGTGGGATATACCGCAGCAAACACCTCCATCAACTGTAAAGTCCACAACAGTACCTCACCAGGGGTAGCAAAGACCATGAACAGATGCCATGTGTTGCCTGAGTAAACAAACTGCAGCCCCACACACCGCCATACTTCCCAGCTACAGGAAAGCTGTGCCTGATGTATGAAGCCATGTCCAACCTGGAATGAATGAACATGTTGCACCTTGTACAATCTGAATGGCAGTGAGCTATGCACATGAGAGACCTGAACCCCAGCACTGACATACATAGGACAAGCTGTACAGAATGATCCATAACACAGAAGGCACCCCCACTCTTCAGTAAACTCCTGGTACAGGTCAGCCAGAGAGTCACATATCGACACCCCTCAAGATGAATCCTGATGAGTGGATGGGAGATGGTAGGCTAACCCTGGGTATCACTGTTATGTCAGAGGTAGACGGAGGCACAGTTTACTAACCATGACATATGTCATGGCAAACTCCAGTTACAATGTGTGTCAAAGGACAAACACACCCTGTGACTAGCATCAGAAATGGCCTAGGGAACATCGCTAGTGTTTGCCAATGTCCACCCATGTTGTGGAATACACTAGCAATGTTGGACGAGCCTGGTGTAGGTAGTCCATATCTGAACATATTGCAACATGGTCATATGTGCACAACTGGCCCCTACACAGTCTGTTGTGCTCACTATGAAGATGTCAAGCAGTCATAGGACTAAAGCCCAGGATACTGTCCACCACAGTGAAAGTACTGAACCAGTACACTATACGGTACTACAGTGTTAGGTCATTATGAAAGTATGTTGAGAACTGTCTGCAAAGTATCCCATGCAATCCCTGCAGGCACATTATAATCCCTGTTGTGGCAGACACGAAGCAGTTGGCCAGTTAGTACACAACATGACACCCAACACACAACCATAAACGTGAGATATTGTTGAAGTTCACACACACCCAAATATGTGGTGGACTTCAGAGTGCAACATATGGAAAGCTCACACTGGGCATGCTCGCACACTTTGATAAATGAGGCATATGTCAGACAACATGCCATGGAAAGGCTGAACTGGGCATACTCACACACTTAGGCCATATCTCCGTTTAGCAGTTGGCCACACATATCTGGTATTTGTACGTGTCAGTCCAGGAACCAACCACAACACAGCAATCAGCCCAGTGCACACAGTAAATGACTACAGAGACATAAGTGATATAGTGGATCGCTGTCATATGCAAACATCTTCCACAGATACACAAGTTGGTCATAGGAACAGGGAATGCTATGGCAATAAAGACCTGCAAACAGTAGAACAGCACAACAAATATTGTGCATCCGACAATTGAACATATGGGTGTAGAGGTCAATACTAGGCTTGTTGCCCTAGGGAATGACAGCTCAGCCAGAGTGTGCTTGGCATCTGCATCCCCAGGACAGTAGGCTACTGTGCCACTGTAAAGTAGGTCACAGAAGGCAACATGTGAGGCTAGTGAGCTGTGCCTCTGTCAAGCAGGGGCACCGTGGAGGTCCCAGGGATTGAATGTGCTAAGCCACAGCCATGTTGTCGGTGTGTGCTGTGAGAGGGTTGCTGAGGATCTCTGACAGTAGGTGTCCGTCAATAACAGACTGAGGGGAGCCCTATCTGCATTCTCTGGACGATTCCACTGTCAACGCTGTGTTGTAATGAGTATGTGTGAATGAAGTGCTGTGCCAGAACTGTTCACAGGTGCCCTCCCTCTGTGGGCTACAGCTCTGCAATGTATTAGGTCACTCTGTCTGTTGTACGGCGCATATATGGCTGGTGTACAGCTGACAGGTGTCTTGTTGTGGAGCAGTCATGGGTATATGTGGGATAGCATGACCAATGCAAACCATACACATACTCATAGAATGCAATTGTCAAGGATTATGCTGAGTGGCCAGTATAGTCCTCCAGCATGGGTCCTCTGAAGTCGTCCACCCCAGTCTACACAAGTGTAGAGTCTGCCTGTGCTAAATACAGTTTGTGTGCAGTGACAACCTTGCCTGGGGGTGGAGATGGGATATGGATGTCCAGGGAAAGGTGGGTATGGTCAGATATCAACAATGGTGGTCTACCTCTGGTGTGGAACAGTGAGTACCCACGTTGCAGATGGACAGGTGCAATATGTATTCCCCCATGTGGCTGTGGTGTGTGGTTCTGCCATAGCACATGGACCCACAAATTGTAGTGGCTGTAGGGTAAAGTGGTAGAGGTCTGAGTAGTTCTCACATACAATATGCCTGTACCTGATGTTAACAACTGGAATGGTGTATGTGAACACCTGCATATCCTGGCACTGTTCCCAGGGAAGCTAAGTGTGTGTCCTGGATGTGGGTGTGGTGTTCTGGACTGGTTGTGTTGTGTGTTACAGGTCCTGTGGTCCCAAAGCATGGTATAGAACATAACCTGCCAGTGCGAGGTGCATATCTGACCCTGACGTAGGTGGCTGCAAATGCATATATATGCTATCCCCCACCTGACAGGTAGTACTACATGTACATACCTCTGTATAAATAAAGATGTCAGCACCCTATAAATACTACAGGTGCAGAACAGATTCCCCGTAATTTGGATAGTGCTCTCTGCTAATGCGTCTCTCTCAAGTGTCATAATATAGTTAGGTAGCGGTTCGAATCCTGCAAATGCTCAGTGTGTGTGTGGGGTTTGTGTGTGTGAAAGGCTGTGAAAAGGAAATGTCCCTTTTGGCAACTGGGAAAACTCACTACAGGATGCACATTCCCCTTTCTAAACACTGATGATGTCAGCACCCTATAAGTACAGCAGGAGAAGAGGAAACCTCTCAGTAATGCCAATAGTGCACTCCGCTAATGTACCCGTCTCGAGTGTCATAACATAGTTAGGTAGGGGTTTGAATCCTGTACCTGCTCAGTGTGTGTGGAGGGGGTTAGTATGTGTTCATGACTGTTTGAAAGAAGTATCCCTTTTGCCTACTAGGAGAATACACTACAGGATGCACATTCCCCTTTCTAAACACTGATGATGTCAGCACCCTATAAGCACAGCAGGAGAAGGGAACCTTCCCAGTAATGCGAATAGCACACTCCACTAATGCGCCCGTCTCGAGTGTCATAACATAGTTAGGTAGGGGTTTGAATCCTGTACCTGCTCAGTGTGTGTGTGGAGGGGGTTAGTATGTGTTCATGACTGTTTGAAAGAAGTATCCCTTTTGCCAACTAGGAGAATACACTACAGGATGCACATTCCCCTTTCTAAACACTGATGATGTCAGTACCCTATAAGTACAGCAGGAGAAGGGAAACCTCCCAGTAATGCAAATAGCGCACTCTGCTAATGCATCTGTCTAGAGTGTCATAACATAGTTAGGTAGGGGTTTGAATCCTGCAAATGGCAAGTGTGTGTGTTTGGATGAGGGGGGGTTAGAGTGTGTGCAATTTTGTGTGAGGGAAATGTCCCTTTTGGCAACTGGGAGAACACACTACAGGCTGCACATTCCCCTTTCTGAACACAGATTATGTCAGCACCCTATAAGTACATCAGGAGAAGAGAAGCCTCCCACTAATGCAAATAGCGCACTCTGCTAATGCATCCATCTCGAGTGTCATAACATAATTAGGTAGTGGTTTAAATCCTGCAAATGGCAAGTGTGTGTGTTTGAATGAGGGAGGTTAGTGTGGGTGCACTTTTGTGTGAGGGAAATGTCCCTTTTGGCAACTGGGAGAACACACTACAGGATGCACATTCCCCTTTCTAAACACAGATGATGTCAGCACCCTATAAGAACAGCAGGAGAAGAGAAACCTCTCAGTAATGCGAATACTGCGCTCTGCTAATACGTCTGTCTCGAGTGTCCTAACATAATTAGGTAGTGGTTTGAATCCTGCAAATGGCAAGTGTGTGTGTTTTGATGAGGGAGGTTAGGGTGTGTGAGGGAAATGTCACTTTTGGCAACTGGGAGAACACACTACAGGATGCACATTCCCCTTTCTAAACACAGATGATGTCAGCACCCTATAAGTACAGCAGGAGAAGGGAAGCTTCCCAGTAATGCGAATAGCGCACTCTGCTAATGCGTCTCTCCTGAGTGTCGTAATGTAGTTAGGTAGGAGTTTGAAATCTATAAATAGCATGTGCTTGTGTTTGGATGTGGGGACTCTGTGTGTGTGCAATTCTGTATGAAAAACATGTGCTTTTTTGAAATCAGGGGATCACACTACATGATGCACATTACCCTTTCCAAACAGTGATGATGACAGCACCCTATACATACAGCTTGAGAAGAGACATCTGCCAGTACTCAGAATAGTGCAACCTGCTACAGTGTCACTCTCGAGAGCCATAACATATTTAGGTAGGGGTTTGAAACCTACAAGTGGTAAGTGTGTGTGTGTTTGGATGTGGGGAGTTTGTGTGTGTGCATTTCCATATGAAAAACATGTTAGTTTTGGCAATCAGGAGATCACACTACCTGATGCACATTACCCTTTCAAAATACTGATGTTGTCAGCACCCTATAAGTACAGCCAGAGAAGAGGAACTATCTAGTAATCTGAATAGTGCACTTTGCTAATGCGTCCCTCTCACATGTCGTGACTTAGTTAGGTATGGGAATAAATCTTGCAAATGGCAAGTGTGCGTGTGTGTGTGTGGGGGTAGTAGGGTGTGTGTAAATACAAGTGTGAGAGAACAGATCCTTTTGGCAAATACTACAATACACCAGATGCTGCATATTCCCCCAGTAAACACAGGGGATGTCACCACACTATCAGCACAGCCAAACAGGGCTAGTTGGCTAGTAATGCCAATAGTGCACTCTGCTACTGTGTCTATTACCATTGTCAGAGTACAGATAGGTATGTTTTGGTAACCCACAACTGCCACGTGTGGTTGTGTCACACAGTATGACCTTGTGTGGGTCTTTGTACATAACAATGCATGCCATTGCCTAAACCAGCAATGGCATTGCACACATGATGTATGTGTGTGACACATACACATAAATACCTGTGACCTGCAGTAGTTACCATGTCTGACACATGCCTCAAGTGGATAAATGGTATTTGCAATGTATACCAATATGACTGTGTCTTACTGTGCAGGGTCCGCACGCGGTATGTGTCTATACAGTGTGGGTGTATATGGTAAAATACCTACAGCAGGGGATACACATCTGGTCTGGGCCATATAGTGTACATGTAGTTGATGTACAGGTGCTGCATGTTCCCACCTGTTGTGGTAGTGGTAACATGTCATTCCACTGCAATTCAGTGACCACATGCTGTGAAAACTTCAGCTAGTGTGTTGTAGCTACAGTAATGCTCATGCACAATGTTTGGCTGGATGCAGTCCAGCCATATAAACACAGTTCTTGAGACTGTCATATTGCCAGTGTTGTTATGGAGGATAGGTGGTCTTCCTGTGTATGGGAGGGTTGTGTGTGCAAGGCTATGAACCAGATGGCAGTCCAACACACTGTTAGCTGCACATGATTAGGCCCTGATGCTTTGTGCTGTGCCAACAACCTGGAGGTGTGTGTATCTGTGGTACCTTGGGATACCACCCCCCTGTCCATGTGTGTTACATGTGTAGGGGACGACAGGCATGGTATGGGGCATAACCTGTCAGTGATGGGTAACACCTGTGAGCCATGAATCAGGAATCTGGTACTGCACAGACACTGCAGTTCACCGTGCTGAGGACAGTGTCTGGTGCATGCATCTTCCAGTGTACATTGCTGTTTTTGTGTAGCAGCACTGTTAGTGTCCTAACCTGTGTGATACCCATGGAGGTGGCTATGTAAACCATGTCCTGCAGCATAAGGCAGTATGTGTGTACCAAGGAGCTTTGCCATTATACATCGGGCCATGGGTGTCACGTGCAAGATGACCCTTGCACATCATTGTGGCTTCCCTAGCCTGTAAGCACACTTTGACAGCCAGCAGATACCCTATGAATGACAGTGGAGACTGAGCATAATGTAGACATACAACACCCTTCCCACATATAGTGGTAGCATACCTGGTGAGGGTATGTTGGCAACCAAGATCAGGCTCATACTGGCCTGTGCCACATGCTGAGAGATCCATTCTATGTTCCCTATCATGTAGTCCAGGGAGGTATGTCTCAGGTCAGCCATACTGGCATGGTCAATGAGTGAGTCATATGTGTCCATGCCTCTGACTGACCTGTATGCATGTGTTCTGTGGTGGACCATAGTGCCCCTGAGGCATATCACTGTGACCTTCACCAGATACAGCCTGTTGAGCGGGACCCCAGTGCAGCACCCAAGACAGGTACCTGACACGTCTGTAGCAGGTGTGTTGTGTAGCCCTACAGGCTGTGAGTGTGTGGCACAGGGGATGTGTGTGCCATGTGTGGCATGTGCTCTGTTCCGACGGAACATATGCCTGTGTGCCAGCTGCGGAGGTGTGTGATGCTCAGGCAGGATGCTATTCTGAGTCCCCACGTATGCCCCAGTGTGTTCAGCATGCTGTCAGTGCATGTCAATGTCTGACTTGTATTGTAGTCACTGTAATATATTTTATTTATTTATTTATTTATCCTACATTTGTTGACCAGGATAGTCCGACTGGATGCATGTCCATTTCCAGGGGAGGCCCGGGGAGAAAAGCTACAAGGGTAAGCAGATACAGCATTACATAATACCAGCATTACATATTACAGATTATTTACAGAGATTACATAAGTAAGCAAGTTAAACATGTTCCACAGGTTAATGTTAGTCCTGAGCACAAATCAGGATTAAATTAAATTACACAGTAAACTGGTTAACAGATTTTACACATTCAAGTTAGCCAGGCTTGATACATTGACATAGCCAGTTAAGTGACAAATGTTGTTTGAGTCTAGTGTTAAATTGACCTAAGGTGGAAAGTAAGGTAATATCAGCTGGAAGTGAGTTCCAGGATCTACTTACAGAGTTTGCAAAGAGAGAATCACCGGCTGTGTTATTAAATTTGCTAGTCTGAATTAGTAGTTTGTTAGAGAATCAAAGCTGTCTAGGATTGTTATAGGGGGTGATAATATTTGAAGTGCAGGAGTATTGTCCGGATTATAGAGGATTTTATAGGCCATAATCAGTGGGTTATACTGTATTAGGCTGGTATTTCAAGCCAACCAAGCTGATTTAGATTGATGCAATGATGTGTCCTAAAAGGCAGCCCAGTGGCAAACCTGGCAATGTGGTTGTAGCAAATTGAGTGTTTTTTAAGGACAGTCTTGTTCATATTCGAGAGTAGAGGGGATGCATACAGAAGGGTTGAAATAAGGTGTGAGCGAGCTATGGCACCTTTAGCTGGAGGGGTTAGGAAGGCTTTTATTCTGTAAAGTGACCCTAGTTTTTTATTGATGGCTTTGATAATTTGGTTAACATGTAGGTCACATTTGAGATTATTGTCTATGATGACACCTAATAGTTTAGTAGATGGGTCAGGGGAGATTATTGTGCCATCAGTTGATGTTATGGTAAAGGTGAAAGCGGTAGACCTACATGTTGGTGAAATAACAGCAGTTTAGTTTATTTGGGATTTAGGATCAGACGATGTTCAGAAAGCCAGTTTTCTATTGTATTAAAGGTGGTCTGGGTAGCTGACCATAACTCTACTGGAGATGTGGCTGAGCAGATCAGAGTAGAGTCTTCAGCATATTGGATACAGCTGACTTTTGGGATGACAGTATAAAGGTCGTTAATGAAGATGGAGAACAGCAAGGGCCCTAGTATAGAGCCTTGTGGTACTCTGAGGGTGTTAGGTAGAAGGTTAGAGAGTTTGTTCTGCCAGAGGCCAGCCTGCTGTCGACCATGCAGGTAGGATTGAAACCATTGGAAGGCTCCAGTATCTAGACAGAATGTTTGCAGGGTGTGGATTACAAGTTGGTGATCAACCATATTGTATGCCTTGGAAAGATCCAAAAAGGGCTGAGGATATATAATTAGTGTTGCAAGTATGGTTTATGGTGTTAGTAAAGGCTAGGAGGCCTGAAGTAGTGCTGTGATGAGGACGGAAGCCATGCTGAGTGTCTGCCATAAGGCGATTTTGGATTAGGTGGTGCATGAATTGTCTATGAATAAAGTTTCCATAATCTTTGCAAGTGGAGAGAGTATAGCTATTGGCCTATAATTGGAGAATTCAGTAGAGCTGCCTCCTTTGTGAAGTGGGATTACATAGGATATGTTCCAGATGGTGGGAAATTTAGATTCTACCATGGTTCATTTGATTAGTTTTGAGATGGGGTAAGCAAAAGCATCATCTGATTTTGATAGGTACTCGGCAGGGAGTTGATCAGCAGAAAGTGTAGTGGGTTTCACTGTTTCAATCAAGGTATGGAGAAGTGAAGTGGTGACTGGTTGGCAGCTGAATGCAAGTAGGTTTCTAGGGGTGCTACTTTCAGGACCAGGGGAGCTAGGAGGTAGATGGCTAGCTAGGGCTTGAAATGTCTCAGTAAAGAATTGGTCAAAACTATCAGAAACATCTTCAGGGGTTTTATCAATAGTAGCAGCAGGGATTGGGGTTGAAGTTTGTCCAGGATGTAGTATATATGACATGCTACCTGACAGGGTATGGCATTACTGGGTTCAGAGAGCCCAGTCCCCAGATTGGCTGTGTGGTGGCATCCCACACATGTGTTGTACGTTCCTGGCCAAGGGTGATGGCTGACTGCATACATGTGGCAGCTGTGACATTGCCACATGACTCACATAAACCACAACTGGACCATAGAGGTGATTCACAGGTTACCTTTGCACATGCCACCCTAGTAGTGTGATTGCCATGGTGAGTACCAACACATAGGGCCAATGGGGAACAACATACTGAAGGTGTGTATGTGTGGGTGTACCACTACTGTTTCATAGCACTGGCATATATGACTGCACACGTGGGTAAATGCCAGGTAAGACATGTGCAATGTGTCACAGGCAATGTACATGTACAGGACAGACAGTGACGTTCTGTCATGTGTAAAGTTGACATACGTATAAATGCGCTATGCAGATGTCACTAGGAGTCTACAGAAGCACTGTAACTCTGCATTGCAGGTGTAAGCAGTGTTCCAGGGAACCCCAAGCGAACATGCATGCAAACAAAGCTACAGTAAGCAGGGCTGGAAGTAGTGCATTGTACAACAAAGAAGGGGTAACACTAACAGTAAGTAACAATGCAAATATGTAGGCACTATCAACATGTACCCAGGAATACACAGCACAGATGCCCATGGTAGAACTGATATTATGTCATAGTTATTTGTTATTTGGATTACATTGGTACTGCACACATATCTACATGAGCGAACATCCACATTGCATAGTCGTTGTGGGCAACTTGACACCATTACTGTACATGTCCACCATTGCATATCACTACTTGCGTTAGCTTTCCCCCTGTGCTACCCATGTATGTGGCTATCTGTTGACAACCTTACCACCGGCATGCAATTATGTGCAGCTGTTACACTTTGGTATGTACTATGGGTGCAGATAACAATTCAGGACATTCATACAGTTACTGCAGCAGGCATGCCGGGATATACACACAGTCATAGCAGCACACTGTACTGTTACCAACATGATACTACTAATACACTTCTATGTAGTCACCCTGTGCATAAGCAACGTGTTTACCTGTTCCCGCAATGATGTTGGAGATTGCAGGAGGTGGCACAGTGTCATCATATGCACAGGGTGTGGATTAGGTATGCCTGAGTCAGCCACTGATACCACCAATTGACATGTGTGTGCATGTGTGTTGGTGAGGGGCAGCAGTACAGGGTGGGGCAGTGTTGGTGCAGTGTGTGTGTGTATGTGGTCGCCCTAGGTGTTAACATTTTGCATGTGTGTATGCATGCACACAGTTCCACCTCATGGCTGCCATATACAGGGGTTTGTGGACAGCCACAGACTGCACCTGGCAGGTCATACAGATCAGTGTCTGTGGGCACGGACATGGTACCTGTGCCTGGCAGGGGTGCTACGGACCGTATCCAGTACTAAGCCAGACTGGGTACTGTCATCAGAAGCGGGAGGTTTGACTGGACACAGATCCCTGTTGGGACTGTCCAGAGCCACGTGCACGTGGTCTCCTGGGGCGTTCTGATGACAGCACAGACCCAGCATTGCTGGGGCTGCTGCTGGCACTATGGGGGCGTGCGCGAGCCTGTTGTCGTCCGTGCCGACTGCCAGCTGCTGCTGTTGCCGGCATACGGCCACGTCGACGCCGCAAACGCCCACCATTGCCCTGGCTCATGGACATTTGGTTGTGGAACTGCTGTAATATGTCCCCACAACATCTGTCTATGACATCGGTGAAATTACGGATAGCATCCGCAATGTCACGCATACGGTCTGTCATGGCTGTGTGACATGCTCTCAGCTCCCTCAGACCCTGTCTGGTGTACCTTTCCATACGCGACTGTGCCTGCATGACAGTCCGAAACATAGCTGAGGTTGACAGACCTCTTTGGGCACGTCGGCCAGAGGCAGTACGCCCACGGATGCTCCCACGAGAACCCATGGGCAACTGTCTGTGTAGTACCATTGGAGGACCCTGCCCATGGCTGCTGTGTGGGGACGCATGTGCCACAGGTACCACATTACCCTGGTCTATGCCCACTGTGTCCTGTCCATCACCTAGGGACAATGGTGACAAAGGATGTACTGGCAGGATGACTGTGCGCAATGATGGGGTTGACAGCTGTGTACTGCCAATTGGCTGACCAATGGCGGACCCTGACACACCTTCCTGTACCATTACACAAATATCATCATTACCAGTACCCGTGGCACAAGATTCAGGTTCCCTGCTGCAGGTCACCAGAGCAGCACCAGAACCTGTGGGAGGAAGACAGGAAACACAGTTTACAGTCTCCAGACATTGTTACCAGTGATGCACTTCTGCACACATGCACACATGCACACATGGACACATGCACACATGGACACAGGCACACATGCACACATGGACACAGGCACACATGCAGACATGCACACGTGGACACATGCACATAGGCACACATGCACACATGCACACATGCACACAGGCACACATGCACACATGCAGACATGCACACGTGGACACATGCACACGTGGACACGTGCACACATGCACACATGCACACGTGGACACATGCACACATGCACACGTGGTCACATGCACACATGGGCACATGCACACATGCACACATGCACACGTGGACACAGGCACACATGCACACATGCACACGTGGACACAGGCACACATGCACACATGCACACGTGGACACAGGCACACCTGCACACATGCACACATGGGCACAGGCACACCTGCACACATGCACACATGCACACCCCGCAGTGTACACACAGAGCACTACTGAGTTACACTACTGTTACTAGCATTATCAGGACTATTATAGGTTATGTTAAACACTCTCACCAGCATGGATGGCCTGCCTTGCTGTAACCCCGGAGGGACCTGCAGAAATGATGAGATTAATGTCAGTGGGCACAACTGTGCCATTGATATTGCATATGATACAGTGCAGTAGTACACCAGTTGCCTTTCACACGTCAGCTGCTGATATTGCCAGTATCACACATGCACAATTACATACTATGATGACAGATACATACCACGGACACACCTTACACATGCATAAACTAACAGTGTACAGAACAGTCAAGTGTACATATGGCATATTACCTGCACGCTCCATGTCATGCTGCTGTGTGGAACCAGCCTCCATCATAATGCAGGTGTACTGCTGTTGCTGTTCTGGGGCTGGAGCCACAACACTTAGGAGTAGCCCCTCCAGTCTGGTGAGGGGGGGATGTGTGGCCACCCCACCTCCTGTGGCAACCTCTTGCCTGTGGAAATTTGATGCATGCTGACGGACACTTCGGATTAAATCACTGCAGTGATGTCGTACCTGCTCATATGTCCTGTTATGCGTGCCAATATCATTTACCCTACAGACAAGGTCTTGCCACAGTGCAGCCCTCTCCTGCTGATTCTGACTGGTGCAGGAAAACAGGATGTCATACTCCCGCACCAGGCTCTGGTGGATCTCCTCGTCTTCCGCTGCAGAGTAGGTGGGATTACGCTGACGCGCCATCTCCCTGGAAGAGAACACAAACAGGATATCAGCAGACTATGTCAGCAATATATGGCACACATACTATACATGATACTCATGTGTAGTGATATACTACTACTCCCATATGTTGCATGTGTGTGTGTCGTGGTGGATACACAGGTACATGGCCAGATATCAGTGCTCAGCCAACACCTGTGCAACAATACCTGCCACATTCCACACAACATAGTAGCATGCCCCATCGGTCAGCACACACTGACAGGTCCAATGCACAACCTCACTCTGGGGGTTCATCCCAAGGTACTGTATGTGGGATGCCATCCACTACTGTGATGTGGACAGAAGTTACTCGGCCTGGATATACATATCCCACCACCACCACCAGCACAGTAGACTACTTTGATATGTATGTGATTAGACAGTTATTCACTTGTTGGGACTGAGATGGTATCCATGCAGCACACTGGGCCAGTGGAAGCCACAACCCACACTGCTGACCCCTTTGCAAATGCTTAGCATGGACATGCCACAGATTGCATGGAACTTGCACACACATTTCTAACCCAGACCCTATGCACAAAGGTTAGGCATCCTGTCCGGTGGACCCCAGACAGAGGCAGATTGTATAACAATAGCAGGAGGCTACTGCAGGACAGAGCACATTCACATTAAGGGAAGGCATCTGTGGTCAGCACTGGTACTACGCTACGGTCCATCATAACAACGGCCACGGCCTACTCTGGGAGGGAAATGGCCACAAACACTATGGATGACCACAAGGCCTTCTTCAGTTATGTTACACATATGGACCACATGCCTCAGATATGCTCTGTGTTAATACACACCTACTTAACATTCACCAAACACATGGATATTGGCAACAGTCTTGCAGACAGGTTCGGTGCACGTATCCCCCCTCCTTCTCCCCCACCAGTTGAAATATTTATCACAGCTGTATGTAACCTCCCTATCATCTCACATGTCCAGGTGAGGGCCGCCCTCAGCAGAGCAGAACACACAGCATCACTGTGACCTCATGGTATCCCTGGATGTGTGCTACCTGCACTCCGAGAGGACATATGACCGCATATAACACTGATAATTTATCTTGGCTGTACTACAGGATATGTACCTGGACAGTGGCATACAGTGTCAGTGGTCCCACACCACTAAGGAGGCACCTCGACTGACCCTGGGAACTACCACATCATATGCATAACCGGCCTGGTCTGCTAAGCTATGGAATTATGCAGTATGGGATGCATATGCAGTGATATCGGGTACCTGCAGACACTTGTTCCCAGCCAGTGTGCCTTTGTGATGGGCTGATCCTGCCTTTTGAACCTAGCTGACCTTTCAAAGCAGTCACTACAGCCATTGCTGGGGGCACAGCACAGACAACTGCTGCCAGGATCATGGCCTAAGACTGATTGACATGTAATGTATGGTCATCCCCTTTTGGTGGAACTACGTACACACAACATATCACATGGACATACCTATAGATACAGACCTATGACACATTTGGAGGGTTCACAGTATGCACACTATTAACCTGCTACTTTGCATTACCTGTGTTTGTCACAGCTGGTTGCATTACCAATGCTTCTGCTTGCTGCTGCTACTGTCACTGCTGACAGCTTAGGGTCACAGAGTCACAGTGTATAAATTTTTTTTTTTTGTTCTCTCTCTCTCTCTCACTTTTCTCTCTCCCTCTGTCTGCTTCCAGACAGTGCAATGAATGTATTGCATGTGTGGAGTGTTAGTACTGGATGCTTTTGTAGGTATCTGCATAGGTCCATGTGATGGCCTCTGCACCAATTGTAAGCCAGCATTTGCTAATTGCATACAGCCAGTTGTGTACTGATTGCAGTTCTCACTGTGATTTCAGGTCAGTGCTATAAAAGGGTATGTGGGATAGGCGTTGCCCTTTCAGATTGTAAGGGCGGGGACCATGCTGGTATGCTGTGGACAGTGTTCTGTGAGTGTAAAGGTTAGTATCTCTCTCATGATTCAGGCTGTGTTGTAGATTCACATTTCTCCATTCCTCTCTCATGTTCCCTGTAGTAAGTGTGTATGCACAATGACTCCTACAACTATATATATATATATATATATATATATATATATATATATATATATACATATGTACATATACATACATTTATATATGTACTTTAACTGACATTATTATCTACAAGCTACCAACTAGCATGGCTGTTTGTGTTCACACACTACTATTATGGGAATCCAGTAGTTTTGACAGTAATTCTACATGACATGCTTTGGGTACTACACATCCTATATTCCCTTTACATTCATCCCTACTATTACATGTTATATTTATTTTAGCACAATGCTCTTGTACAAGAGTCATGGCTTAGTGGTAGGTCATACAGACTAGTGTTTCCAAGGTCCTGGGTTCGGCACTGACAGTGGGCTTTTATTTTGCTTTTGAACTGAGTACAGGACCAGTCAATCAAAGTGGCTAAGGCACTTTTAAGCATTTGTAACCGGGTTAGCGCTGGTTTGTGCAGAGCTCACACATGCGCACTGGCGGTTAGCTCCGCGCACACCCGCTTACAACCGCTTAACAGTGCTTACTCTGGCGCACACCCGCGCTATTTTCTTTGAAAGAAATGAAAATGGGGAGACAGGAAAGTGGTGAACAAGGGGTCACAAAGAGGGTAAGACAGTAGGGAAACAAGCTTGCGATTTGCAGGAGGGATGTAGGTAAGGCCCATAGCTGCCCATTTCTTCATCAGCAACAGCTGTGCATATGTATGTAATTTGGTGTGACATTTGAAACCTTCCACCCCTGAGAGAGGTGTCAGGACAACAATAATACTTGTTGTACAGCCAATTGTAATTGATAGATTCCATGTCCAGCAGACATGTGTGCGGAATGGGCAGCTATGTATGGGGCGTAAATTTTTTGTGGGTACAGAGTGCCCTTTTTTTTTTCAGGTGAGAGTGGTATGTCAGGTGAAGGAAGTCGGTACAGCTGGGGAGGTAGGTTGGGTAGGTAAACAGACAAGACAAACAAGACGCATACAGGGGCGGTGTATGACACATGTGGGGGGGGTTACACAATTGACGGGGACGGAGGTTTGGATATCCAGAGCTCATGAGCCCACAGATGGCAACAGTGGAACTGATATCCCCACCCATAGGCAGTTGCCACGGTTCCTTCACTGCCCAGGACGGGGCTGTGCTGGGGGCTGTGTAGGCCGGGCAACAGGCATGCCCATTAGTTGTGCCACCCGTGCCTCAAGCTGGCATAGGGACTCGAGAACAGAGTCCCGAATCTCCCTACGCACCACAGTCCGGATGCTACGGAGGGTGAGTGGTGGTTCTCCTCTGGCCACACTTGCAGAGGGGGGGCGAGCCCCATCCCCTGCAGCGCTTCCACCCACAGGTGGCACAGGGCCACCGGAGGAGGGTCCAGACTCGGCACTAGTGCCAGGTGCACTCGCCAGCTGAGGTGGGAGAGGTGGGTCCGCTGGAACCCGCCTTCCCTGTTGTCCTATGTTTTGCATTATGTCATGACAGTTTGGGTTAGTGACATATAATACCATTCACAATTAGTTGTAACAGCATGCATTAGTATTCCCATTAACCAAACACCCAGATATTCACACCATTGAACAGCGTGCATAACACATGCATAATTTGAACAGCAATACACAGTCCAACAACATGCAGGGTTAATTGATGGCAACAGGCCATCAGGTTTGGATGTATGAACAGGGCAGATGCATCAACGGACATGCAAATATATATGACCCAACAGGACAAGCGTCCAGGGGTGTTAATTGTGATTGCACATACCATTTTCACGTGGAATGGGTTATATGTGGTTATAGGGTGGGGTGAAGAAAATAATATTAACACCTTCAAATACCAATACATATGCTGTACATTTCTAATAGCTACAGATATATACACACTACTGTTCTAACTACAGTTTCTTATATGATAACTATTTCAACTTGGTGATAGGACTGTTACTGCAACATCAATATACATTTTATTGTTCTTCATACACATTCATATCTAGCTTTGTTCAGCTACATCATCCTGCTACATTTGCTTTATATAGCTGTAGACAAGTGTGGATGTTTGGTATATCAGACAATCATCCTATCTGCATATTGCAGACTGAGAGCAACATATCCAGATTTTGGGATACACATTCCAGATGCAGCAACACTTTGAACAGATTTTGCTGTTTGGTTTTGATTCTCACATGCATTTCATTCTGTCTTGACTGCAGTATACTTTATTCAGGAATTATTACTACTGTATTGCTGGATTCATGACACTTTCTCACACTCTCTCACTTGCTTTAATTTTACTATTCAGGATGGTACTTACTTCTAGGTTTTATTGACATGTTTTACCTGTAGTTATTACAATCCTTTCCAGCAGTCTCACTTCTGTCATGTTTCTGTATTTCAACAGGGATATATTTCACACGTGATTTCATCATCTTCTGCAGCTATACTTTTCAGCCTGCTGCAGGTTGTGTACTATTTTCTTACAGGTGGGGCATTTTTATTTCAGAATTTATGTCAGACATTTTCATTTTTCGGTTTAACTTACAGGCTGAAACACACTTTTGTAATCAAGCAATACTTGCAGACACTTTCACACTGTTACTTGCACATTTTATTCCTTAGTGACTACACTGCACTCTTTTGCTGACTGTCATACTTTTATATTTCTTTACAGTTACTGGTAGTGGATTACTGACCTGCCTGATGGCGCAACCGCACCAGCCTATCGCCATAGGCTTTGCGGTTCGCAGAACGGACACCTGCAGCTGTAATATAAATGAAGTAATATTGGAATACACATCTCCATAATATCAGCTAGTTTAATTTCTTACATACATAATTAAATGTAACTTACTCAGTAGTGGGGCGTTGGGCATTTGCCGGGCCTCCTGGATCCAAAGGTTCAGTTGGTCCTGCTTGCATCTCTTCAGGTCCGCATGGTGGTGACGGACCTGCTCACCAGTCCTTGGAATCCCTGTGGCACTGGTGAGATCATGAGCCAACCGGTCCCACGCCTCAGCTCTGTATGCTCCCCAGAGGACCTGGCCCTGCATGAGTTGGGCCTCATGATTGTGGACTAGGAGCCAGACCATGTACCTGGACTTCTCAACGCCCCACCTCTGTGCTCGAAAGCAACTACCCTCTCCTACTCTTGTCATTCTGCCTGCAGTTCAGTTCTACAATCGTTTATGCTGTGTATTCCCGCCTATGGAGCTTATATAGTCCGTTTTTCCCACACATATCTGTGATTGGCCATTTTGGAATTGTATCAACTTCAGTAAACCTGCATTTTCATGCTCCAGTTTGTATTCATTCCTATATATTAGCTATTATTGCACTTCCAGGTACTGCTGTCATGGCTTAGTGATTTGGTACCTTGACTATGGTGTATAGTATCCTGGGTTCGAACCTGGCCACTGCTTTTTATTTTTCATGACTGTCTAGACATGCTGAGGGGTGTGTCTGTGTAAAGGCAGTTTTGATACGGCTTGCTCAACTTTGCCCGTCGGTTAGCTTGTTTGCACGGTGCGCAGCTCCACGCAAACGGGGTACGCTGGTTTAAGCCTCATTTGGCTATTGGCACGCATATTACGCTCAGCTGAGCTAGGGACACTTAAATTCAGCATGTTAAACCACTGCTCAGCTACAGGCACTCATTTTGCACCAGTTAAACCACTGCTCACAAACGGGCAGATGCACTCACCCTGTTAAACTGTAGCTCAGCTATGGGCACATCTGGCATTTTTTATTCTTTTGTTACCTCACATTTCTTCAATATAAATGGGCTATTTCATTACATTTTACATAAAATGTGGTTTTATGTGTACATATTTGTCAGGGACTTGTTTCGTGCTTATTTTGCTAAAAATAAAAATTGGTGTTGTGGGGGCTCGAACCATGAATGCCTGTTCTTCAGCCAACATCTCTACCGCTAGGCTATTGCTTCCTGGCTTACTTTGCATATTTAGTTCTTATATGCTTTCCCACTGACTGCTAACTGTAGCTGTGCTACGGGCAAACCCGCGCAAATGAGCGCACTCACGGTTAAACTTTTTTACAATTAAAAATAATATATAACATGTTTATTTATATGTTTTCTGTTCATAGTCTGTGGGGGCATGTGTTATGGTGTGTTTATTCACATTTCCGTGGACTCTGTCGTGGGTGTTTACTTTGGGCACTTTTCCTCTTCTGGGGGCGTGTCCGCTTACAGGGCTCGGCCCACGGACACACCCCCTACTGTCTTACACGGACCGTGTTAGCCTTAGGTGTGATTCAGCATGCTCTCACGAATATGCATAGCATGCTGACATCACTCCGTTTAACTGCAGCCTCCGTGTATGAGTTATAACTCTTACACGGAGGCTTCGTGAATCCTGCCCTATATCTATATATATATATATATATATATATATATATATATATATATATATGTATCTATATCTGTATCTAGATCCATATCTATATCTATATCTATATCTACATCTATATCTATATCTATATCTATATCAATATCTATATCTATACTGCCCTACAATGAAAATACATTATTTCCATTTTAACCTAATGCCACAAAGCAGACAGATGAAGAACTGACTGTGACCTAGACAATCCATGATCAGTTATTGACCTGTGTAATGGAAAAGCTAGATTGAGAGGATAGAGTAAGTATTGATTACCAGATTACTTATCCCAAGGGAGAGAGGCAGCAAGGACTGCTGCTGTACTGACACCTAGTAAAGGACAGGCATCATAGCACAAAAGCCACAATGTATGTATCATTATTAAACAGCCCACACTCTAGGCAGGGTAAGCATAACTAAAAGTGGATATGCCTGGATGCTGTTTTTATAGTCACTTCTCAGCTGCATTCAGGACTGGAAGGTAGTGCATACATGAAAAATGCCCCCATGGCTGCCTGGATTACATCCTTTTCCTCTAAAGATTTTTGCGCTAGCACAGTTAGAAAGGAAAATATTTGTATATGATACTCTCATCTATCAGGTGCGAGACAGATATGAATTGTCAGAGAAAAGGAGGAATTGATGAATTGTCAGCAGGCAGGGAAGACGAAAACAGATTAAAATATGTTTTCATTTAGTTGTACCCGAGATTTTCTTCTCTTTTAGTTATGTACTCTATTTTCAATTTGAAAAATGAACTCGGTTTCATTACTTTACTTAATATACATGCAAGAGACACACCACATTTGCTTTAGCATTCACCATATAAGTACATATATAATTTAGCTATTTGTTTTTGGTTCAGCTACCGGCTGATCATTATCAACTTCCTATTCAGTCTGTCCACTCATTCATCATCATCAGGGTGAAGGCTAACCAGGAAGGAGACAACATTTAGGCAGCCATCAGGAGTGGTTATGTTTTTTTTTAAGTCCAGTGTTCCCTGCACATGCTCAGTTTCACCATGGAAGGAGGAGTGCAATTGGATGATGGCACTGTTCATTGATTACTTCCATGGGAGTTACCAGCACAAGTCCTTCCTGTCATCCTTAAACAAGGGTGGTAGTTTTCAAAGTGTCTACCAGAGTATGTTCACCCTCACTTATCTCCCTACCTGCCTGCCTGTCTCCTATAGTTCTGGCACTGCTAATCAAACCCTGGTCATGTGGGCCACAGTTAGGGCTCTGTCCATCTGTGTTACAAAGCCAGTTAACTACTGTTGCAGCAATTTTCCATGTACTAGGTTAAACTCACTATTTTTATATTACTCCCATAAAAATTGTTCAACATTTAATACCATTTCCATATTCTTGCTATAATAATCTGGAAATGGAAATCTTTAATAGAAACAGATACAGATTGCAAGTATTCTCTCTGTTGTTTTGCTGCTTTCTCTTCATGTTTTTCCTCATTCTCTTTCTCATATTTTGTACTCTTTAATGCAGACCATTTCCAAACAAATCTGACAAGTTATATCCCACATGTATTCCCTGATACAAGTCTGTTTTATGATCAACATCCTCCATTTCTTCAAATTCAGAAATTGTTTCCAATATTTTAAAATAAAAACCCTTTGAATAATTAACATGGATAAATCATTCCTGCCCACATTAGTACAGTCTTCAAAATTTAACATTCATACTCTAATTTTCCTAAGCATTTATTTTTCCAACAACTTGATTTTTAACTTTTTCATCTGCTCATTGTTTGGCCATATCTTCAACTGCATTAATCTAGTACTAGTTTTGCTATTTTTTTCCATTGCATTTTCAAAATTTATTTTGATTAATAAGGAAAACAAGAAGGCTATAGAATTAATTGTACCCTGTCATTGGTCTTTAACTGATTTACAAAATTATTTATTTTAAAAAGGATTAATTGGTAACACCGAATGCCCCAAGAACATTTCATCAACTTTTTTCCATTCATACATCCATAAATTATTTGCCATATGATATGCATTTTAAAAATCCATGTTTTTGTTCACTACTAAGAGATACATACTGTTGTTTTACAAGACTCTCAAGTTTTCCAAATTACACCAGTAAGTTTTTTCCACTGCATCACAACCAACAAACTGAATGCTTAGTTCCTTCTTTACACATCTTCTAAATACTGCTCCTTCAATTTTCATTCCTTTTGATTCCCTGGACATATATTATCTTTCGTTATGTCATTCAGTATTGTTTCCTTCTTGTCTTCAAAAGGTTGACAAATACCCAAAATATGCATGTCATTACATTTCCTAGCTACTACTGGGGCTTAATGATTTGCATAAGCAAAAAAAAAATCTCATTGTCCTTCCCTTCACTTGAGGCAGGCTGGATCCTGGTTGAGTAAGGCTAGTTAAATCTTATGTCTATTCACTAAGATTAGTTTTTTTTTTCAAATTGTCTCATACTCTTCTGAGAATTTTTTTTTATTATCTAGTTTCATTAAAAGTGACCATTGTGATATCATGTCTCAAGAAACCATCTCTGAATTTGGTCATAATAATAACTCACCACTCTGTCTCTAACCTTCCTGTAGAGCAGAGTGTGTAATGTGTCTTTAAGAAGCATAGCAAGCGATGAACATGCATGTATAAATAATGGGCATGTGTGTACTAGTGTCATTTTGAAAGTGCAACCAGAGAATAAGCATGTAAGAATGAATACAGTTAGTTGTTTATGTTACCTAAGTTAAAGTTAATAAGCTTCAATCATAATGTGTTTGTACTTAATAAAGCTGCTTGAACAGAACCCACAAAGTCTCATCTATTATATCCTGAATAGACGAGCGACAAGGTGTCAGAACCAGGGTTCCAGAGATTGATATTCAAAGCCATGAGGTGCAGAGATAACAGTGAAGGTAAACTAAGAGAAACAAGCACAAAAAAGAGCCAGAAAAGAACCAAAGGGAATGAAAATTTGCACAAATAGTTTACTTTATAAAGAAGATAAAACAGAGCATTACAAGGGCACAAACCACATTATTAAACAAGCAAGAGGCACAAAAGGTTTATTAATTAAGTGAAATGTTTGAGAATAAGATATTTGATAAAACTACTAGCAGAAGAGCAAAACAAGTATGTTTAAAGCAAGACAAATGTGTTTAAAGCAAAACGGGCATGTTTAGAGTTAAAAGAGCACAAGAAAAGTGCAATGGGCAAGAAAAGAGATTAAATGTGACAAACGAATATGATAAGGGTAAAAAGGGCACAGTAAGCATAAATAAAGCAAGGCAACTGCATGTTTTTGGCAAAGTGCTGTGTCACAACTTCATATATTGTATCAAGGGCATAACTAGAGTTATTTGAAGTATCTTGAAAGTGTGTAAAAGTGCTTACAGTGTGTGCATATAGTCCAAAAAGTTTATTTGTGTGCAAAGTGCAACTATTTTGTAAAGTACAGTCAAAGTACAGCCATTTTGAAAAGCTTCTTGTCCTGGGTATGTCTATTCACAAAGTACCACTACTGCAGAGTATTTTTTTGCACTGTAAAGAATTATCTGGCAAAGTACCACCATTCTGGGGAAGTTAGAGTGTGCCGTGTACTGTTTACTCGTAAAGTGTAGTTACTTTGAAATATTTCCTACTCCAAGCTTCTTCTGCCCAGTTCATTCACATAATGCAGTTATTTGAAATGCTTCTTAAAATGATGATAAATTACTTTTGTTGTATTGCAATTTCGAGAGTGTTACAATGCCCAAGAGACTTATTTCACAAAGTTGAGTTATTCAGAGACTTGTTGTGCCATTGGGCAAAGTTACAAATAGTGGAATAAATTTCTGGCATTTGTGTATGTGTGTGTGTGTATTCATGCATATTAACAAATCCCTTTACTGGTATGTTTTAATATGGGCAGACAGATTTTGAAAGTCCTCACCACTTGTATTTGATCAGAATATTGCAGAGAATTTGAGAATTTTTGAGCAAGAGTATATTTTTATACAAGCAGCTTATTCTGACAAGGATGCATGCACCAGGGCATTCATTTTGTGAAACCTAGCTGGGTCAGAGGCCATTGAAAGAAGCATTCATTTGTGCATGCACCAGCACTATATGAGGGAGAAGGTAAAAATCGTCATATTGTTATACATGCTGAATCAAGGGAAGGACCTGAGTGTTTGAAGCACAAATTCAAGGAAATGTGGAACCCCCAGACAAATATTACATTAGAGAGGCATTTGTTTTACACAAGAGATCAGAAACCAGGGGAAACTTTTGCAGCTTATATAACTGACCTGAGAAACAAAGCTAAAATGTGCCGGTTTGGTGACTTAGAAGATGAGTTAATAAAGGACAGGCATGTGTGTGGTATTAATAGCACTGCTGTGAGAAAGATTTTGCTGCATGACACGGATTTAATGTTGAGTAAAGCCATTGAGATTTGTGAAATCCATGAAGTCATAGAAAGACACACAACACAATGATGCTTGCAAGTGACAAGAGCATGATTTCAGCAAGCTCCAGAGTAAATGTAGATAGCATGCAACACGTGGCAAACAGAAGCAGGCCTAAGCACAAGGCAGCCACAGCTCCTGCTGGTTCACCATGGCAACCACGTAGTTTTCCAGCAAGTTCTAAGAAAGGAGCATGCTCATTGCAGTACAAGTGTGAGCCAACAAAACCCAAATCCAGCTTTATTGTTAATTGTCACAATTGTGGTGCCAGTCATGAGTATAAAAGAGAAAAATGCTTAGCATTTGATCAGCAATGCCTCAAGCGTAAAAAAATGGAAACATTTTCAAAAGTGTTTCAAATCAAGTAAGCCTCACAGGGTTACAAGGAAGAGTCACTCAAAAAAGCAAGTTAATCATATAGAGAGCTGCAATTCTACTTTCTATGTAGATGGTGTATCAGTAATTGGTTGAAAAGTTGACACAGTGAATTTGCTGGCAAAGAAAGAAGTGTTTTGTACTGTCCAGATCAATGTTAAATCCACCAAGCACAAAGCAGACACTTGTTCAAAGTGTAATGTTATGTTCAGCAGACCCATTTGCTAAGGTGAGAATTAACGAACAGCTCTATGTGGTGAGTAGTGCAAAACTTGTTGCTTATGGAGGTGAAGAAATTCAAACTGAGGGCTCAGTAGTGCTTCCATGTTATTTGGCTAGGAACTGTTAAGCTTGTTATTCTATGTAGTTCGAAGACCTGTGCAGTCAATATTGGGTCTCAGAGACAGTTTGAGAATGAATCTGCTTTGTTTTACCAAACAAGTTCATCATATAAGCGCATATCCTATTTCTAATTTTTATGAAGCCATTTTCTCAGAGTATGTTGATGTTTTCGATGACAAGTTGGACAAACTTCCAGTTGTGTATTTTATGAAGTTAGACCCAGAGGCAGTCCAGTAGTCAAAACAGCAACGAAAGTTTCAGTAGCTATGCAGGATAAAATCAAAGTTTAGTTGGATAAAATGGTGCAACAAGGTGCAATTTGTCCAGTTACAGAACCAACTGAATGGGTGTTGTCCGTGGTTGCAGCCCACAAGAAAGGCTCAGATGAAATCAGAATATGTATTGACCCAAGAGATTTGAACAAAACACTAAAGAGACCACATCATCCAATATGTACATTCAAAGAGATCACAGCCCTAATACCGAATGCCACTGTTTTTTCTGTCTTGGATGCAAAAAGTTCATTTTGGCAAGTGATGCTTGATAGCAAATCTTCATTAATGATCATTTTTGGTACCCCGTTTGGCAGATATAGATTCCTGAGGATGCCATTTGGAATAAATTCTACAAGTGAAGACTTCCAGCATGCAATGGAGCAATTTTTTTCAGGTTATCCTTGTGCCATAATAGTAGATGATTTATTGGTTGGAAGCAATGGTGAAGCAGAACATGACAGAAACCTTAAGAGAGTTCTAGACAGAGCACATCAAATGAACTTAAAGCTCAATCCTGTAAAGTGCAAATTCAGTCTACCAGAAGTTACATATGTATGTTATTTATTTACTAGCACTGGCTTAAGACCAGACCTGTCTAAGCAATCAGCTATCCTTGAGATGTCAGCACCAGATAATATTCAATCTCTACAACATTTCCTTGGTATGGTCAACTATTTAGGCAAGTTCATACCAGACAAGTTCATACCAGACTTCAGTGAGTTGACAGCACCTTTAAGAGAGCTAATGCACAAAAATGGTACATGGTCATGGTTGGAACAGCACCAGAAGGCATTTGACTACCTTAAGCAGAAAATTGCCACCCCATCTACATTAAGATACTATGATGTCAATAAAACCAGTCACTCTTTCCTGTGATGCTTCAAAATTTGGTCTTGGCACAGATATTCTTTAGGAAGGCAGACCAGTAACCTATGCATTTAGAACACTTACCCAAACTGAGATACATTATGCTTAAATCGAGAAAGAACTTTTGGAAATAGTATTTGCATGTTCAAAGTTTCATGATTATTTCTATGGTTGAATTATTCAGATTGAAACTGATCACCAACCTCTTGTCACTATTCTAAAGAAGCCTATGCATCAGCTCCAGTGAGATTACAAAGAATGATGCTCAAATTGCAGAAGTACAACTTCAAAATGGTCTATATAAAAGACAGACTTCTTTATCTAGCTGATACCTTATCCAAATTGCCCAGAAATGCAATGAAACAGCTTGACGAAGAGAATTTTGACTATGAAGTAACGAAGTGCATAATTTTTCTGCCATGAGACTTGATGAGCTGAGAGATCATACAAAGATTAATCCAGTTTTGCAAAAGCTCAACCACTACATTAATGTTGGATGGCCATCAAAGCAATCTAGTGTGCCACCTGAAGTGCAAACCTATTTTCCTTACAGAGATGAGATGCTGATGGAAGATGGCATTATTTTCAAAGGTCCGAAAATTGTTGTTCCCACTTCCTTACAACATGAATATATCCAGATTTTCCATTGTGGTCACCCAGATTCTGAATCTACCAAAAGAAGGGCGAGAGGACTAGTATTTTGGCCTTCACCAGTGAAAGACATTGATAAAGTACTTTTTTCTTGTTCATTATGCAACTACATTTGCAAAGAGAACCACTTCATCTAAGTCAAGTACCTGAATTACCTTGATCAACAGTAGTCACTGACATAGTCGAGTGGGACAATAAGCATTACTCAGTATTGGTAGACTCTTATTCGAACTAGTTTGAGATTGACTTACTACCTAATCTAACATCCATTACTGTTATTTCCAAATTGAAACATAATTTCTCAGTCCATAGTAGTCCACACAAAGGTATTTCTGACAATGGTTCTCAATTTACTAGTCATTATTTCAGAAATTTGCAAGAGAATGGGACTTTGTACATGTTACTAGCAGTCCTGAATATCCGCAGTCAAATGGACTAGCTGAATGTGCAGTGCAGAGTGCAAAGCAATTACTTGAAAGTCAAAGCGTGAGAATACGAATGTCTTTTTGAATTTACTTAATCTCAGAAACATACCCCATGATGATATACTTGACTCATCTGCTCAGAGATGTCTTTCCAGACAACCAGAAAAACATTGCCTATTAGCTCCAGTTTATTGAGGCCTAAAGCTAAAAACAACAGAACCATCAGAGCCCAATTATTCAGGAAGTATTCTATCCTTAAGTCCAGTTATGATAAATTGAGCAGATTTCTTTGTCCATTAAAAGAAGGAGAGACAGTGGGGATGCAAACAGTGAAAGGTTTTGACCAGTTTGGTCAAGTAACAGGTATGTGCACTGAGCCAAGATCCTACTTCATAGAATATGAGGGTGTGGAGTACAGGAGAAATCTCAGACATCTCCTTCCTGTACCAGAATCATTAATCCAGCATTGTTCTTGCGATACAGACTCAAGATCTCAGAGCAATCCAGACAATGTTCCTGTTCCAGAACATGTCTTACCTTCTGATTCCATTCCTGATGATGTTCCTGATATTCCTATGGCTGAAAATTCAGCAGAGACAGTTCCAATTGCTAAGACTAATTCTCAGTTTTGTGTCACACAATTTGGTCACACTTCCAGACCGGGTGTGAAATATACAGCGACTTGGACATAACTATATATATGTATGTAGTTCTGCATAAATGCATGACAAAAAAGCTATTTGTATTATTTGCATGTCAACTGATCTTTTCAGCATCACACAATCAATTTCTCAAAGAGGTAGGATGTAGAGCAGTCTGTGTGATGTGTCTTCAAGAACCATAGCAAGTGATGAACATGCGTTTATAAATAGCGGGCACATGCTGTACCTAGTGCCATTTTGAAAGTGCAGCCAGAGAGTAAGCATGTGAAAATGAATGTAGTTAGTTGTATATATTACCTAAGTTAAAGTTAATAAGCTTCAGTCGTAACGTGTTTGTACCTACATAATAAAGCTGCTTGACCAGAACCCACAAAGTCTCGTCTATTGCATCCAGAGTGGATGAGCGATACTTTCTTTTATTGGTAGGTTTATAAAAACTTGAGTTAATGTGCAGATATACTTTAATCTGGCATTTCATGCTCTCTTTGATCTGTGTCATGTTAGTCTAAGCCTAGAATTAAGACAGCAGAGGTTGTAAATGTCCTTATTTCCTTAGATCAACAGCTATATTCCATCTCAGTCTTCCTTGACATCTCATCATCCATGGTATCTTGACTGAGTACCTCAAATCATACTACAGTCTTTCTGGCACCATCCACCAGTGCTCTGCCTTCTACTTTTCAGGGGACACACAGAAGGTGGTCTTGTATTTAAGCTTTTTAATAGTTACCTGTTGGAATACAGGGTGCTTCAGGGTTAAATCTTGATTTTTTTTCTTTTGTTTTTCGGCCATGCAGCCACTTAATCTCAGAAACATACCCCATGATGATATACTTGACTCATCTGCTCAGAGATGTCTTTCCAGACAACCAGAAAAACATTGCCTATTAGCTCCAGTTTATTGAGGCCTAAAGCTAAAAACAACAGAACCATCAGAGCCCAATTATTCAGGAAGTATTCTATCCTTAAGTCCAGTTATGATAAATTGAGCAGATTTCTTTGTCCATTAAAAGAAGGAGAGACAGTGGGGATGCAAACAGTGAAAGGTTTTGACCAGTTTGGTCAAGTAACAGGTATGTGCACTGAGCCAAGATCCTACTTCATAGAATATGAGGGTGTGGAGTACAGGAGAAATCTCAGACATCTCCTTCCTGTACCAGAATCATTAATCCAGCATTGTTCTTGCGATACAGACTCAAGATCTCAGAGCAATCCAGACAATGTTCCTGTTCCAGAACATGTCTTACCTTCTGATTCCATTCCTGATGATGTTCCTGATATTCCTATGGCTGAAAATTCAGCAGAGACAGTTCCAATTGCTAAGACTAATTCTCAGTTTTGTGTCACACAATTTGGTCACACTTCCAGACCGGGTGTGAAATATACAGCGACTTGGACATAACTATATATATGTATGTAGTTCTGCATAAATGCATGACAAAAAGCTATTTGTATTATTTGCATGTCAACTGATCTTTTCAGCATCACACAATCAATTTCTCAAAGAGGTAGGATGTAGAGCAGTCTGTGTGATGTGTCTTCAAGAACCATAGCAAGTGATGAACATGCGTTTATAAATAGCGGGCACATGCTGTACCTAGTGCCATTTTGAAAGTGCAGCCAGAGAGTAAGCATGTGAAAATGAATGTAGTTAGTTGTATATATTACCTAAGTTAAAGTTAATAAGCTTCAGTCGTAACGTGTTTGTACCTACACAATAAAGCTGCTTGACCAGAACCCACAAAGTCTCGTCTATTGCATCCAGAGTGGATGAGCGATACTTTCTTTTATTGGTAGGTTTATAAAAACTTGAGTTAATGTGCAGATATACTTTAATCTGGCATTTCATGCTCTCTTTGATCTGTGTCATGTTAGTCTAAGCCTAGAATTAAGACAGCAGAGGTTGTAAATGTCCTTATTTCCTTAGATCAACAGCTATATTCCATCTCAGTCTTCCTTGACATCTCATCATCCATGGTATCTTGACTGAGTACCTCAAATCATACTACAGTCTTTCTGGCACCATCCACCAGTGCTCTGCCTTCTACTTTTCAGGGGACACACAGAAGGTGGTCTTGTATTTAAGCTTTTTAATAGTTACCTGTTGGAATACAGGGTGCTTCAGGGTTAAATCTTGATTTTTTTCTTTTGTTTTTCGGCCATGCAGCCACTTATGGAAGTCTTTTAAGACAGAAGTACTTGTTATCAACTAGTGTACAATATTCTGCTTTGTCTCTGCTTTAATCAGAAATCTAGGCCCAGCATTCACCCTCATAAGAACTGTCTTGGCTCTGTCCTTCGGTAGATGGCAGTGACTCAATTCAAGCTCAGTGTATGTAGACAAAAGCGATGCTGGTCCTTGTCACCATCTATCAGAGACATCATCTCCACCCTTAATACAAAGAGAGCAGATTTTTAGGCTAATTGATGGAGATCTGGAGAGACATGAGCATATACAAACTTCTGTAGCAAGGTTGTTGGCAAAAGCACCTAATTTTTTCATAACCCCTCAGTAAGAACCCTCATGTCATCAGGTGAGGTGTTACTGCCTGTTCAAAGCACCAGTCTTGAAACATCCACCAGATATTGTAATTCTTCTCAGGTCTACTAAAGTCTACTGCCTTCCTTTATTTGGGTAGGCATATTTGATACCTCCTTCTAGAGATCCTTAAATGTTACCTGTTCATGAGTTTCTTTCCATTTAGCATATTTTATTAATATCTATCATTTTACCTTATTTATATTGTTTTAATATGCCCACAGAGATATATTATTATGCTTTCTTTTAATTGGAACAATTTCTGTCTCTCATAATTGCATAAATAAATAAATAAACAAGAAATAATATTTAACACACTTTATATTTTGACCATCTCTTATTGATGATAAGAAATTACTTGCATAATATATTTACAGGACTGAACTCAGGCAGCATCCCAGTTTCACACTCTTTTTAAATTTTAACATTTATTCTAACCATAAATTAACAACCACCAGTCCTGCTGTATTATATGCAAATATTATACAGTTAATTAAATGGTTCTCTTTACATATTAGAATGAGGACAGAGATCAAACGCTGGTAGACACTAAGTACTATTTTACAGGAAAAATGTGAGGAGACAGGAAGAGAATGTGGTGTGTTTATTTTTTGATATCAAGAAGACATTACACAGGGAGGAGACATAATTACTGATAAAGACCTGATAACACTTCAGCAAGAGTTTGCAGTACCATTATATCTATTATTTACTAGGTGGTATAAATATGGGAAAATTCTTCTTTAAGGGAAAGTGGCGAAGGACAAACCCAGAGTCATACAAACCCTTAATTCTACTTTCATTTTGTGGAAAAATAATGGAAAAGGTAATATTACATAAGTTATTCTTAGAACTGTAAAGGCTGGGACTTGAAACTATATATCATCCTGTATATATTGAAAATAGATCTATTACCACTTACAACGTGATGTTCTATAACAATGTAATAACAGCTAAGAATGAAACATTGTGCTGTGTTGTTATTTATATAGTTTAAACTTTAGCATCTGACAAGGTCATACACAAAACACTGATCAATAAATTAGAACAACTAGGTATTGATATATTCTTGATAAAATGGATAGCTGCATGACTTACAAATAGGACGTGAAAGCATCACACAGCAGTTGGACAGGTGAAATTCTTGGCTACAGTCAGGTGATTTGAAATTGGGTTAACTGATTACATGTGTAGCTTTGGGTTTTTCTAATCATATCAACCAATTGGCTAATGATAGTTATAGAACTATAAGTTATATTAAAAAGATTTATAAAGTCAGAAATGATGAAATCATTGTTTGTTGATTGCATGAGTATGGAATAACAATATGGAAACCTTATAAGAAAACAAGCATGAGTAAACTGGAAAGAATATAGAGGAAATATACTAAGGGCATCCATGGATGTGAAAAATTAAGTTATCACTAAAGACTAAATTATCCACACTTGTAGAGTGTCTCATATAGATATTTAAGAGGAGATCTTATTCAGGTACATAGAACATTTAGTGACAACTACCTCGGGGAATATTTTGGGTTATCAAAATGTAGTAGAGAATCATCAGAAAACATATGTAGAAGATTCTATAGGAATGTGAAGGGTATTAATTGGTTCTCTGAGAGAGCAGCTAAAAGAGGGAACAGACTACAAAAGGACATGAAAGCAAGCACTAGTTTAGAAATTTTTAAGAACATCCTGGACACTTATTATGGGAACAAGTGTTTTGGTATATTGGCAGGCTAGAAGGGCGTTAATGCCCAAGCTTGAAACATTTGCGTGTATGTATGTATTTCATTCCGATGAGTGGAAACATCATTTTCAGGTATTAAAGGAATCAGGGGTGGAGGAGCAACATAGGACTAGAATCAAAGGTTTCTACAATGCTACCAATATAAACATATATATCTGTCTATCTATCTATCTAGCTATCTATCTATATATTGATCTAATTCTAAATTTCAAACTTTCAGAAAGTCAAATTGCTTATGATCGAGACCGTAAGATCAACATTTTGAATGTTCGATATTTAAATAAAAAAAAATAAAAGCAAAACATTTTTTTACATTTTTATAGGGGAGAAATGGTAACTGTACCATTCTGTGCTGTACAGTGATCACCATTTAAATGGTTCAAACTTTCAAAATGTCGATCTTATGGTTTCAACCATAAGCAATTTGGCATTCTGAAAGTTCAAAATTTAGAAGTAGACCCATATATATATATATATATATATATATATATATATATATATATATATATATATATATATATATATATATATATATATATATATATAGTTTTTTTTATATATATATATATATATATATATTCAGATTGCCAAATGTTGCATTAAAGGCAAAAAGAAGCATGCAATTGGGATGAAGCTCTCCAAGCCAATGCCCATACATAAAGCAAAAGGAACAAAAGCAATTCCATTTTTATTCGCTATGCCATAACTACCTGAATTTTGGCACTTATCTTTTTCCTATTTGCTTGTAAACCAGGCAAACTGAGTTATGGCATAAGTACATTGAAATATAACTTTTTCGCATTATGTTATGTTAATGTCTCAAGGTACTTAGCTGTCCAGTACCTTTTGTACATATTCTGCATGTCTGTCCTCCATCTGTATGAGACCTGGGTGTACCCCCTAATATTCTCTCACATGCCAAGGACAAATTGTTCAACAAGACTGCTGAGATAGCCACCAATAAAACAAGACCTTGAAAAAATAAATAAGGTATTAGAAAAATGGATAAAAGAATGACTCTCTAAATAAATACACAAAGAAATGAACAAATTATAACTGGTAAATTAGTCTTGGTCTGCATTTTTATCTGCATGTGTATAAAATGAAGTAATCACCGAAGAACTAATAGAAATGAAATATTTGCTAAGACTGTAAATTAAAAAGTAAATATTTTAATGTGAATTATAGTCACATCCTTTGACATTTCATAGAGTCATATGCACAACAACGTGCACTATGATTTTATTAGTCATTAGAATCTATGAATATGTTTTTCTCTTCATGATATATTAGAGCACATTAATAATATTTGAAGTCCCTACAGAGCAGACCATCTGCTGCCATTATGCCTTTCCTGGATTTCAGACACTGGGAACCAATTGTGGGTCCCCTGGACATATTCCAAAACATCTGATTGGTTGAAGATAGCTTGTGTCATCCCAGTGAGGTGTCATACTTATAATTGTAGGGATTTTTGTTATCTATGTTGCCTAAACATTTCCCTGCCTCAGTGACTGATGTGCAAAGATATAAGGCTGAATGTCTGTCAGTGTACCCCTTGTAATTCTGTACGCATGGGATGCATACCTTGGTATCACCTCCAGAGCTACCGTCTCTGCTTATGACTCCTCCCCTGAGATAGGTATGCTATAAAATATTGCTACCTTTCTTATCGCTGCAGGGGGACTGAGGAGTCAAACGCAGGTCTCTTGGGTCATAGTCAGGGATCCTTTCCTCTGTAACATGTAACCTACCACACTAGATTACTTGTTTCTTCTCATTTTTCATAGCAGTATATCACAATGGCATTTCTGCCAACCGCTATTAAAAATGCAATACATTTTATAGCATATTATGGCAATAAAAGAAAAGAAATGTTCTGAAAGATATGCCAAGTACATCAGCTAGTGTTAAATACCTCACTGTATTTTGAAAGTGTATAATTTTAAGGCTACTGCTGAATTAATGACCTCATGAACTGAGATCATTTGGCCATTACAATAAAAGAGAAACTTCTCGTTGCTGTTAGCAAGGTTAGATAGCTTAAATATTTTAGAATGTTTACACTAATAGAAATGTTTGCACTATGTGATAGGAAAAAACTCTGATATACCCAAGACTTTTCCAGGGGTGAAACAAATTCATTTTAACTAAATTAAAATACAGAGTAAGTAAAAGCACTTATTGTTTCTCTACTTTATCTCGATTTTAGTTAACCAGCAATGGCTGTGAAATCATAATATATGTTCTTATGGAAATGTAGTCATTTACTAACTACATTAAAAACTGAAAGACAGCACCAGACTATAATTATGATTAAATGGTAAAATTATACAAACTTCAGAGAAATTGAATGAAAGCACTATTGTATGATAGCTGGGAAAATAAACGTACGTGCTCATATGGTTATTTGTTAGGTTAGTTAACTAATGGGTTAGAATAGGGCACTTGAGGTTATAGCAGAGACCAAAGCCAGAAATTAAGTTTCAAAAAACATCAACATGTGTCACCACAAAGACAAGGGAAACATTTGAATAGTTCACAAGACAGAACATTCTCAGCCTGCTTTCCCATGCTGTCTCCTCATTACATCCCTCTCATTAAAATCTTTTGAATAGAGAGCCCTTAGTTTTAATCTCTTTATTTACTTTCCCTGTGAAAAGTGAAAAGGAATGAGCAAATTAAATTCTCACCAGTGACTGATCTGCATTAAATAAGGACTTTGTATGTTGCAGTTTAAGCGTGGAAATACTTTCACAGCACTGCCTTGCAAATAAGAATGAAGTAATAAACTACCTAATAATTCCTGCCTGGACTGAAGAGTGCCCTAATATAAATTAGATTTATAGTAACACTTAGGAGAACTTGGCACTAAAGGAGTTCTCTCTCTTAAAACTGCTGACAGATTAAATATACTGCTTGATGCTAATTTGCATACAGCGCAGTGTCAACACAACATCAACAAAATATAACTTCCACACATTTACTTTTTGGGAAGACTTTTTTTCTGTTTTGTTTTTCTTGTCTTTAGCAGCATAACAAGCTTTATGGACAATTGTTTTTTAAGCACCATGGCAAGCTTTAAGGAAAACTACTGTCTTTTTATTTAAACACACACATTATGCAGAGAATGTTAATGGATGCACTCCAATTGCCATTAAAGGTATATTGTATTAAATAAAATGTATTTATTTATTAATTGTTAGCCAAAGTTGTTGGTGCTCTTTAAAGTGAGAGGGTATAGGAGATAAGCCCCATAATTATAGTATAGGTCTGATGGACAAAATGAAGAAAAATATCTAGAAAGCAGAAAAGGTAAACAACATGAGTCAATGTCATGACATAAAGGGATAAAGCACAGACTAATGCCCAGAAGACCAGGGTTTGATTACTGGCATAGGCATCTAAAGTGTTGGCAAGGGAGGATGGGATTGCCTCTTCTGGGAGGAGGAGTAAGGTGCAGACAGTCGTAGAATATTGTTTGGGTTTAATTTCAGTTATATAAGAATGGGTAAACAACCATGAGGTACAACCTTAGGGTGGCTTAAGTACCTTGCTGATATCAGCCCTTTGCAAAATGAGCTGCAATTCAGTACTGATGCCCATTGCATGCCCCACCAATCACCTTGAGGTGGTACTGGGCATGTGCAGTGGTGAGGGAAAAAGAAGAAACACTACCTGGCAGTGATGTGATGTTGTCTTGTGGTTCTCCATCCCCTATTCAGCCTCAGACATGAGATGGGTGAAACCATGGACAGGATAAGATGTATCTGACAGCATAGAGGATGAGGAGATGAACTCTATGCAGCTGATGCTCAGCAGTGAAGAAACAAAAATAGGGGCAAATAGCACAGCTAAATAACATAAAGCAGGCAGATGCAATAATGCATGTGAACAGTGAAAAATATAAATCTGTACAAGCAACACACAAAATAATACAAGGGAACAGTTAAACTGTTCTAATAACAGATGTAAGTAAGGTAATGACTTTCATTATACTAGGTACTACGCTGAAGTCTCTAGCAGGCTATCAAGGAAGCAGGTTATGGCAAACCAGTGCATGGATTTGCATCTTTCGGCATCTAGAGGTAAAATAAAATCCAGTATGCAAGGAAATTGATTTCAGTTATACAGAAAGGGAGGAAACAAAGTTAAGGGGAAGGTATAATTTCATAGTTCTGGAACTTAAGAAATGCCAATAACTTTTATGGTTGTTGTTAGTCTATATCCAATGTTTAAGTATGCAAAACTTGCTGAGTTCTCTACAATGAACGAGTCAGATGATTTAGGGACAAGAGTGGACATCAATTTAACCTTTAAACAGTATGTATCTGCAAAGTTAGTGAAATATATCAAACTCTATAGGGCATGTTTAGTTACTATATGGAGCTCACTGTACCATTTTATACCTCAGTGATACAACACGTTATTAAGTAAAACACTGTACCATGCAGCACTCAAACAAGCCATTCAAAAGAATTTGAAAGCTTCAATGATTCCTTACCAGAAAAATCACAAGGTTGGAAAACTGGAGATACTCACAAAGGCTTCAGGAAATGTCACTGCATTCCATTTCCTTGTAGTTTAATTACAGCTGACCTCTGCCTGAGTTATAACATAATGAGTTATCTAGTTCTATTTAAAAATCTGTGTGTGGAATGTACTGCTGAGGGAGCTAACACAAGATGGAGGAACCTATTACTTAAATAAACATCAATGAATGCAAAGAAAAAATATATAAAGCAGATGAGATACACATGGGCTTGTTGGGTTGAGAGAAAGCATAGTCATAAGCACGTACATTTGTTATGCCATAGTATACACTAAGAAATCAACATTTTTAATACGTACAATGAAATGTGCAGGATTTTTTAATGTAAATATTTAACATGGCTTTTTATACTTTTGCTGAATGGCATGATTGGCTAAATGGGGTTTATGCTTAAGATTGCACTTTCTGTGATGAGGCGGCTATACTTGTTGTGGAGAGACAGAATATTCTGGAAACCGGCATACATTTCCAAAAATGCTGGAATGCTCATTAAAGAAAGGTAACAATATAAAGAACAAGAGGATATTTTTTTTAAATTGCAGGATGTGGCCTTGCATGTTATTCTAACTGTGTCACATAGTTTGAACTTGAAGCTTTTTTTGTTTCCAGAATTAGTTAGCTTGTTAAGGACAGACAGACAGAACATCACCAGAGTTTTGCACTGGTGGCAAAAGGACAGATTTGGTGTCGTGGTGTTAAAGGTAAAAGGCATTATGGTAGTTAAGGCAGGAAAAAGCTAGTGCACTGACAACTGCTGAGATGTCAGCTTGAGGGGTGTGGAGCTTGATCATGGAAATGATCCACAGGTGAGCACAAGAAGATTTCACAATAGTTGACACCTGGTCCTTGACAGTCAGACAATTGTCCAGCGGAATGGCTAAACCACACACCTAATTAAAAATTCAGGCTTGTTGGCATTATAGAAAGGACATGACAGGCAAATGTGGTGCTGAGGAATTCCTCAGTGTAACATGAACTGTCATGGTCTCAGTCTTGGATGTGTTCATTTTCAACCAATTAAATATCAAAGAACAGGGGATGGCCACCAGGTCATTGACAAGGGAAGGTATATTTGCATATCATCTAGAAGAAAGGAAACATAGAAATGGTAGTCAACATCGTAGCAATGCAATGCTAAACCTCTCCTTCTAATCAGATTTCCTAGTGACAGCATAAACACTGTGGCAATATGGCACCCAAAACAGAGCCATGTGATACTATGCAGTTCAGAGGAAAATGAGCAGAGGATTTTAAATTTGATGACACCATCTGACTGCAAATGTTGAGGTAAGATCTACAAAATTCCAAGAGACCAGTATATGTACACATTGTGGTGTAGGGCTGATGTCAACACATCATGCCTAGGCATACCCATACTTATGTGCTTATGTCATTGCATTCCAGCAACTAAAGGAAATGTCAAGGTATACAAAAAAATCACAGAGGTTAGGACAGATGACACTGGATCAGGATGCCTCTATTTCCTCTGTGCTCCCAGGTTGGTGACCCTGGTCTAGGGAAGTAGTCCAGGGAGAAGGGCACCAGCATTTGTTGATTGTCATCCTGGTTAAAGGGATCCCCCATAAAAAATGAGCAGTCAACTGGTGATGGTACAGTTCAATGGGTGGTGAGGGAGATTGCGCTACACAACATGGTCTCCATCCAAAAGAGCATGGCTGGTTAGCCAGTACTAAGATCTTTAGACAGATAAGATGCCTTCTTCTGATATATTTCAGTCAAGTAAGTAACATAATGGTCATCCAAGTTTGTAACTCCATAGTCCTGTCCACCTCTAGCAATGCTCAAACCTTCACCCCTCTTGTCTAATGGAAAACAGCTGTAGGTCAAACGAAAACTCCTATTCCACTAGCAAGATGTGTCATGTATGTCTTGGAGCTAGTTTATCAAGAATTAAGAATGAGGACTTTTCATAGTCTATCAACAAGGCATTGAGATACCAGCACTATCCTTGTTTAGGAACTGAAGGAGCATAAATGAAAAAAGGTTGGGAACAAATATGATTTGTAATGTGACATTCTTTCACTTCAAGAATGAGAGGGGTAATAATATGGTAGCTCGTTGGGAACAAATATGATTTGTAATGTGACATTCTTCCACTTCAAGAACGAGAGGGGTAATAATATGGTAGCTCGTTGGGAACAAATATGATTTGTAATGTGACATTCTTTCACTTCAAGAATGAGAGGGGTAATAATATGGTAGCTCGTTGAGAACAAATATGATTTGTAATGTGACATTCTTTCACTTCAAGAATGAGAGGGGTAATAATATGGTAGCTCCAGGTCAAAGCAGACAGCAAAATTATCTGACCACAAGACTGGCTCTACCAGAAAGTCACAGCTCTTCTCATCTATTAGATAAGATCTGGAGTTTAGCCAGGTTTCTGTATTGCCAGGGTAATAAACTGGCAATTTTCAAAATCTTTCATTATACAGTTGCATTCTACCAAGAAGCAGTTACTTGTCATGAAACCAGATGTTTCTCACTGTTACTGTAAAATTAGGAAAACGTGTGAGACAAAAGCCAATTGGTTAATCAGAATCTTTAGGAACCTCAGGTCAACATCATATTATCCAACATTAGTATGTTTGGCCAGATAATTTCCCTAGTCCTATTTTATTCACTGCATAGAAACTGAATCTGTGTCTTAACTTTATAACACGTTGGCAGAGGTAAATTATTTTAGCAGGCAACATAATGACTGCAGCCCAACAAAAGCTGTACTCCACTGTAGTCTCTCATAAGAAAATGAAAGTAGTTGTAGCTCACTGGAACTCCAGAGTGAGAGATAAAAACTAATTGGCTCATTTGGAGTCATATATCTTAGGTAGCATGTAGAATGCAACCACCTGTCACTACTGATGGAGCTCAGCAAATGGACTCAGTTATATATATTTTGTGCCATCATAGTTAGCATGACATACATGCAATTGGGGGATGCATACTGCATTGTTGCCAAACTATACACCATTGTTTTATTAATCTACTTATGGAATGCTAAATGAATAAACCCAAATATGGTTCCATCCTATGCTTTGAAAGGTTCAAGAGGTAAGGATGCAGGCTCCCTCAAATCACAGCCAAGAACAATACTGCTGAGCTCAATCTGTTTATCACATGGCCTGGGATAAGGTTATTTTGCTGGGAATCCTTGCAGAAGAGGCATCCTACAGAACCAGGAAATGATAATGCAGTTAGGAGGAAAAATGTAAGTAATTAAAAAGTGTGTTGCCTCATACCCAACCAGATCTAGCATATCTTCTACGAGATTAGCCAGTTCAAGGTGTTTATTATACCCTAGGACACTAATGTACAATAAAGGAACAATGTTAGCTAGATTGATGGTGAGAATGTAGAACAGATGAATATGAACATTGAGAGACCCCTAAACCCAAAGAGATGTTCACTCTGCCAATCAGATAATACCAGTTTTGTAGAACCATCACTCTGCAAAATAGGATGAAGCTGGCATCTGACTCTTTGACAGTGTAAATTATATTTTTAATGGAATTAATATCTCAGTTTTAGCTAATATACAGTAAAAACAAACAACCCACGTCATCATTAACTTGGATGTCACTATAACAATGAAAAGCCTTAAAAAATAAAAATCCCAAAGTTAATTGCAACAGCAATGTAGGACATTAGTAGCAGCACTGTTGCCTGCCTTCAGTTAGCGCTGCAAATATGCAGTCACTAATGAAGGTTATTATTTGCATTTGCTTATATGTTGGTTACCAGGACAATCCACAGAGTATGAACATGCAGTTTCAGTGGAGGCCAATGCAAAAATGTTCTGCCTGCAGCATTATATACAAAAATTAAAACAATCAAATTAAGTAGTGTCAGTCAAAACATAGACTGCTTGTGCAGCCATTTGTCCTTTATAAGCATGAGACATCTCTGCAGTTTAATAGTTGATCATAACAGTATACTCATTTATTCAGTTTCTCATGCCCACTTTATTCTGTTCAAGGTCATGGGGAAACTGAAACATATTGCATCACTCAGTGAGCCTAAGGCAGAGAACCATACCTAGATGGGATGCCAGTCCATTACAAGAAGCACACACACACACACACACACACACACACACACACACACACACACACACACACACACACACACACACACACACACACACACACACACACAAGGCACAGCTCTGGGCAGTATACAGAGTTGACTATTTGTCTACTGACATTTTTGGGGGATTTGAGAGGAAACCAAATCACCATGAGAAAGCCCAAATGGATTACAGGGGAGGACATGCAGGCTCTTATAAAAGGAGCCTCAGACTGAAAACAAACCAGAAAATAGGTTTTATGAGGAAACAGTACTAATTGCAACACCACTGTACCTCCTTCATATATTACATTAACTAATACATTTATATAAGTCCATACATTAAATTTATCATAACATAAAACATTAAAAATATCATTATCAACAGTCAGTTGTAAATTGAGGATCTAGTGATAATGAAATAGTGGGAAAGGGCTGAAACAGGCAACTTTCATTTGTTACACAAGATAGATGTCGGGGAAATAATGCCATAAGGGTAGGTGTCACTAAATGTGTGAAAGTGTCAGTATGTGCTGGATATATTAATCATCACTTGCAATCGCACTGGATTGCAATGGGAAAAAGTGCTCTGCTGGTAGGTGGGAGCTGCAAGGGCAATCGGTGTTTTATGGTGGGATGGATCTATTCCCAAGCACTTACAATCTAACTGAGGTTCAGGCAGTTGTTTTATATGCATTTGAAAGAGTTAAGGACATCAGCTGATCATAGTGTCAACCGCCAGCTTATTCCAAATATTAGTTAAGTACAGAATGCAAGTGTTATGGGACTCTAGCTGGTAATACTAAAACATACACTTAAAAGGTATCTTCACTTGATAGAATCATACAAGCAACTAACTGATAATTGCTAACTGCAAGCCAGGTATATATTAAGGAAAAAGAGTTTGGTTGAAGTCAGTCCATTTCTTGTGCATAAAGATAACATAATTCTTTAACTCATTCACTACAGTACTTAATAATTGAAGTACCATTGTTTTCACAGTAAATAAATGAGTATTCAGATCTCTCTGATGGGTTTTAGCTGTGATGCATTGGTATATGTAGGCCACAGAACAGAGACTGTGTACATAATAACAAAGCTAAAGTAAGCCTTTTGCAATTCAGAATCTGAAGTCATGAGGGCTAAGTGAAGAAGATAAACTTAAGTTGAAACAGAGGCAATTAATAAAGTTGTAGCAGGTCATTTCTTAGTATTTCTTAGCTAAATGACAAATAAGGAAGGTGTCTCTTTCTCTGCAAAATGCCACAGTATCACAGTATGCAAGATCCACCGTATCATTTTAATGTATGACAAAGACATTCTGCTTCACTAGCACAGTTTCAGATTTTGACAGGGTCAACACAGAAAGGCAGTTCCATAGGACTGGCATCATACTTTGCATATCCAGTAATTAGGATCTTTGTCAAGCAGAAGATTATTCTACATTCTTGTCTTAGTGGAGGACCACACATGAGGTAAAGGTATAATGTAGCAATTGTCAATAAGATAGCTCAGCCATCACCGCCCACCCCATTTAGTACATTTCCTGATAAATGGCTAACGTGTCGTAAGCCTAATAATGCTGAGTGTTACTAGTCTATCGGATTTCATACTCACTACAACACAAAGAGCAACAAGATGAAACATTTTTCCTGAAAAGAAAACAAAGACATATAACCTGGACATGAAACAAGGGGTAATACTGTGAAGGCAGGCATACCTAAATCATTTACTTTCATATAGTACACCTCACTGTCTGAAGGGAGACATGATAAAATCAGCATGCAAAGGAGAGTAGTGTTGCTGGAATAAATTCATCCTCAAGTCTTTGTGAGAACCATCATAGGTCGGACACTGTTTTTACAAAATCTCACCAAGATGACACTGATATATACATTGTATTTTATAAAGCATATATCATGGACAAAAGTAGGTTAAAAAAAATAAAAAAGACAGCTGTGTGCACAAGTTCTAGAATAAAAAAGTTGCCAATCCTGGTAGGCACACTGGTGTCAGGACTGGAAAAAATTACAATGTAGAATCCTCAAGATGTGGAAACATTCCTACAATGTGGTTAGGACAGGCTCAGGGGAAGGATGCCCCCCTGTTGTAGAAGGAAGTAGTAGTCCACAAAAAAACACAAAAACTGACAGGGAAAAAAGAGCCATAAACATGACAGAGTAAACTATTGATTATAAGAAAGTCATTATGTATTGTTACTATTATGCAAAAATCTCAGACATTCCAGATAGAAGATATTCAGAAAGATTAAGAGAGAAATGCGAGGAAATGAAAATACTTGCACAAGAAACTCTCAAAAGCTTCAAATGCAAATTTGTGTTCATTAATTCAACAGATTCATGAAAAACATTATGCAGACCTAGAATCATTGGGCTGTTTGGAAAAAGAAGTGACTGAGGAAGTGTGAAAATACAAAGAACAAAACCTAGAGATTTTTGAAAGGTATAAAAAAGAAACATAGACATGAGATAGAATAAGATATCTGATATGATATAATATTTATGCAAAGGAGAAAGCCAAACTAAATATAAAAAAGTAGCCCCAAAGATATTTGAAGAAAAATACAGGCAAAGGCACCCAAATGTGGAAAATTTAAAAATACAAAAAATAAGATCACAAAATGGAATGCAGAACAGAAGATTAGTAAAGTAGAAGTTAAACACATAAAAGTTAAAGTTATGGAATACCTGCAAAATGAAGGATTTAGTGTAGAAAGTCTAATACAGGCTGTGTCTCAGCATGATGGAAGAATGAGTCCCCAAAGTAAGGAGAAACAGGTGAAGCGGGAGATATCTGAAGAAGAAATATAGGCATGAGAAAGAAAAATAAATTTAATATGGTGCAATATTTATACAAAGAAGAAAGCAAAATTAATCAATACAAAAAAGCAGCACCAAAATATTTGAAGAGAAATACAGGAAAGGGCATCTAGATATGAATAATTTTACAATACATAAAATAAGAAAACAAAAGGGGAAGTAGAAACAATGATTAGTAATGGAGAAGTTAAAGAAATAGAAACTGAAGTTATGGACTTTCTACAAAGTGAAGGATTTAGTGTACAAAAGCCAGCTCTGGTAACATCACAGCATGATGGAACAAAGAGTCCCCAAATTAAGGAAAAACAGGTGGAACAGGAAATATCTAATCAGTTACCACATGAAGTTACTCTGGAGCCTTCAGTAGGAAACCAGCACAAAACTTTAGCTGAAATTGCATAGCAAAGAAAGGAGCAAGAAATGGTGGCAACTCTGACAGAGTCAATGTTGTGGAGTGATAGGCCAGTGAGTTTCCATATGAAAGTGCAATGGATGAAGCAGGATGCAGCTGAAGAGAATATGTCACAGGAAGATGTTCTGAAACTTTCTGTAGAATTCCCACAGGAAACAGAGAATAAAGAATATGTCCTCAGTTAGAAGAAAAAGATCTAAGGGAAGAGTTACATGATTTAACAGAGATGGACAGACATATTAAGATCGATGAAAAAAAAAATACATTACAGAAAGTCAATAAGACCCAAAATGTTAGAAGTTTGATAAAACAAATGCACATAGTAATCAAGACTATTAACAGAAATTCATGTGATACATAACAGAAGTAAATAGGACATATTACTGTGCAGCTAAATTAATAACAGACAAACCCCCAGATTCACTATCCTTCCATGCAGGATTAGCTTAGTCCTGCACAGAAGCAGCCATTTAGGAGCACGATGGCAGCACACCATGCATATCAATGAAGGTGTGCTGCCTGAGCTCCTAAATGGACATGGAGTGTATACGAGTACAGGGGGCGTGTATGAGAACAGAGCTCTCAGAATATACACACCCCTGCAATGAAGAGCAGCAGAGTATGAATAAGAATGAGCGAGACTGCTCATAGGTGTTCACATACCCCCACCAACATCCCCCCAAGTTTACAAGAGCAATAGTTAAAACATTAAATATAAAGAAGTGTTTTTTTGTTTTATAAAACAGATTAAATTTAACCATAGCTACACAGGTTTGTCCATCGCTTAGCTACGGCTAGTGCAGCTTAAATGGCACAAGAGGATGAAAAGCAAGATATATGCGAATGAAACAGTACAGCAATAGTGTAGTGGGCAGAGCATTCAACTTATGAGCAGTCATTCCTGGTTCAAGTCCCACTCCAGTACAATCCATTTTCCATGCCATATCATTTATGATCGATTTATTTTGTTGTATAACCTACGACATAACATATATTTGTGAACTGGAGTACTGCATTAAATGCAGATGTGAGGTGTCATTGTCATAATGTTGTAAAGTCCACAGATAATCACAAGTGCCCCATACAGTATATCTACACAGGAATCAGGGACACAAATGGAAGGTAAAATGTATAATGAATGATAAATCCATACAATTTCGAAATCCACCACCTTCCCAAGAACCATTAGACATTACTGTCTAAATTAGTGTGGAGGTAAGTGGGAGTAAGCACTAGTAAGCAAGGGTAAGCATATTTAAGCAGTTTAAGTTTAAGCCTGTTTACACAGGGGTAAGCAATGCGCACACAGGTTAAGCAATATTGAAGCTATCTCTTTGTAAGCATATTTAACCTGAGGTTAGCATTGCTTATCTTCAGGCAAACCCATGCAAACCTGCTTACAATTGCTTAAAAGGGCCTTAATCACTCTGTATGCATCAGCCACTGTTCTGGCCAGAAAAAAAATAAACAACCTTTGTATGTCTTGAACCCAAGACCCTGTACACTATAGTCATAGTACTTCACCACTAAGCCATCACAGTGGTACATAAGACTGAGGTATCACCAAACAGATCCTCACTATAGGAAATACAAACTGAACATATGAAAGGAATCTATATACAGTTTTATATTGTATAACCTACTACAGGACATAAATGAGGTGTCATTGTAATAAAGTATTGAAATCCCTTAATAAACACAAGGACCCCATACAGTGTACATACACATGAATCATGGATACCAAACACATATATAACATGTAATGAATAATAAATCAATGCCAAAATGCAAATATAATGCAAATTAAATATTAAGCAATGCTAAGCATTGCACAGCCTAGCTTAGTAGATGTAAGCAATGTGTAGGCCAGCTAACTCAGTCTGCCCATTGGTATACCCCTTTAAGCAATGCCAACCTTAGGTAAGCAGGTTTGCCCATAGCATAGCATTTTCAAAACTGTTCAATCACAGCAAAATGTGGGAAACCGGCCCTATATACCTCAACAGGTGGGAATACATTCCATAACTGGTCGTAGCTTCCCCTTGTATGCACTATGTCTGGAATGGGAGAGAGTGTGCACTTTTGGATGCAGCGCTGGGGCATCCAGGAGTCCAGAGTCATGGCAGGACTCCTTGTTAAAGACCATGACCAGAGACTGCTGAAGGGCCAGTACCAGGGTTCCCAAGCCTTGTTAGTGCCATAGGTAGCATATCAGTCTCATAATCAGTCTCACAAAGTGGAAGCCTGGGACCGTCTCAACCATGACCTCACCAGTGCCACTGGCATACCCCGAAATGGTGAGCAGGTCAGGCATCACTATGCCGACCTGAAATGGGGAAAGGGGGATCTTTTGGATCAGTGGATCCAAGAGGCTAGGAGGACAGGGGATGACCTAGCTGTGTGTAAGTATCAGTCCACTACCTGTTTAATAATTGCCAGCTCATGTATATTATGGATAGGTATGGCTAAATATTCCTCTTATGTCTTTCACAGCAGCAGGTGAGCAGGCTGCGAACAAGGAAGCCCATGGCTGTAGACTTTAGTGGTTGCAACATGAGGCAGGTTAGTAATACTCTTGCATGTACTGTCATAGGAGATAAATCTAAAAATAGTAGTAAGTTAATTGCCTGTATAAAACCTGTATTGTTTAAGGCATGTACTGCATACACCAGAGAATAGTGCAGGAAGAGTCTCATATAGGTTGTATGTAAATAAAAACATAATAGCCTGACAATAAAGGTCTAACTGCTGGACTGCATGTGTTTACTCTAGTATCATATGGTAATGTAGACTTTCAATCATTTAATAGTACTGTTGTAGTAAGCACTGTTACCCACACTGTGCTACATAAATAAAATGTGTAGGAATGTCTGTATATGACTGTTGTAATCCCAAGAAGTCAAATAGTACAACTGAGAGAGATTTAAACAGAAAACACTGAAAAGGCAGACAATAAAATCCAAATAGCACACTCAACTGCGATGTGAACTGTTGTATTTTTTGCACACACAGCCATGGTTCGAGTCCTGTGAGTGGTAGTAGGCTGTATGCAGAATCATACCCCACAAGTGTACAGATATGTCCAGAATTCCAGTAAATCAGCCCATGTCTGCTGCCTGTCACTCTGTCCCCCTGGCAATCAGTGGGATGATTCCAGACATTTAGGCAGTAAACAAGACATACAACTGATTGTCAGACATCTATAAGAACAAACATGTCACTGTAATGACTCCCCAAAATGTTATAAGAGTAGTTAGCCAAGTATGTCCCATCTCCACCCCATGTTGTCAAGCTGTGACCAGAGTGTGTACAGTAACAGAGTGAGGCATACATGCATAATAGTAACATGGAAACTGGTAATTTGTGTGGCAATATTCAGGTAGTGTTAACAAACATTGCTCCCACAGGTCTGTCAGATATGAACACTGTGCCTATAAATAAAAGATTGATATCCTGTACTGGTACTGTTTACTCTGGTATTGTATGGCATTGTTAGTGTTGCAGTTGCTCAGAATAATAAGGTATCACTCATCACTGCTAGCCACACTGTGCTACATAATACAACTGTCTAGGAAATCCTGAATAAGAGTGCTTTAATTATAAGGTCAGAATGTAAAAAACACAGGATAATTATAGACAGAAATCAGACAAGAGATACACAACAATATCTATATAGCACACTCAACTGAGATAGACAGTGTTTTATTTTTATCAAACACAGCCATGGTTTGAATCCTGGGAGTGGTAGTAAACTGTATGCAGAATCATACCCCACAAGTGTACAGAAATGTCCAGATGGTCCAGTTATTTGGCCCATATCTGCTGGCTGTTACCCTGTCCCCCTGCCATATCAGAGTGCTACTTTCTGACATGTAGGCAGCATTTCATGTCATATAACAGACTGTCAGAGCTGTGCATATTTGGAAAATGTCAAATAAAACAAACCGGTCATTGTACAAGTCATGAAAGGTTTAAAAAGGCAATAGTCGAAATATGTCCCGGTTCACCTGCATTTGGTAAAGACATGGCCAGAGTATGTACAAAAAGAGATGGACAGGTATGTGCATAACATCAACCTGGAATCTAGGAGTATGTGCAGAAACAGTTAGGTAGTGTTAACAAACAATACCTCCACAGGTATACCAGGTAAGAGGTGTATACTGCAGGTAAAACTCAGTTCATGTATATAGTTGGCGACAGCCATACCACTGTCCAAACTAAGGCAACAGGGTAGTGTAGTAATACCAGTAAGGTATAGATCACAGCACTGACTAGGAAGGTAATGTGAACTACAGGAATATACTAGTTGTTAATTGACATCTTTCTCTCCCCACACGAAAATGCAAGTCCACTGTTTGGCACAATAAAGGTTGTCCTCCAATACCACAGTACTATAGAAAGGCAAACTTTTACAAAGTAGAACCAAAGCTCTTTATTTCCACATAAAACACACAGATTGAGCGAGCTTTCATCTCGTATCGCGAGACTTCATCAGAATCTGATGGAGATATGGTGTGTGGATTTTCACTGCCTGTTTGGACTATCAGTAAGAAAAAGATGAATATATACATGGACGTTATCAGGTTCATAAATGGCTCTTTCTCTCCTTTCTTTCTCTCCCCCCCCAAATCTGCAACAATAAACTAAATACACAACTCAATCGGTATGTGCTGACTTAACTGTACTGTTGGGACATATGTCCTATTGTTTGATAATTATTTAAATTTGTTTCTATGCATGTGCTATGTTAAAATACTCCCACATTGGTGGCATGCTGCCATCAATGTACCTGCATGCTGTTGTAATGACCACTGTGGTCCCATATATGCATGTGTTCTGTTTGCTACGCAACTGTACCATATCTGGTGTTTGGGTTAATGGGAATATATATGCATGCTGTTACACCTAATCCTGGAATGTGTTGACTATTACTAACCCACATATGTTGATAACATTTAAACACCATAGTACGTTTGGGAAAGCCAGTCCCGGCAGACCCACTTGTTCCACCTCAGCTGCCAGTGGCACTGGGCACCAGCATGTCTGGGGCCCAACCTGAGACATACTCGTCCATTGGTCCTGCACCCACCTTTGGGTGGAACCACCTCAGGGGATGAGGCTGGCTCCCCCTGGGAGCGAGAGCAGACAGAAAACTGTCACCTCTCACCAGGTTTGGGTCATAGTGCATGGCTAGCTCCACAGAGAGGTCAGAGATCTGCTACGCCAACGTGAGGGCCGTGTGTCACAACTAGAGGGTTGGCCTGGCCCTCCTACTCAGCCCCCAGCACAGCCACCTTGGGGGCTGTGAAGATGCAGTGGTGACTGGCCATGGGTGGGGACCTCAGTCCCATTGTTTCCACTCAGGGGTTCATGGACTTCCAAATTCCAAACACCCCTCCCTATCAAGGTGTTTACCCCACACTTGTCCTATACCACCCCTGTATGTGTCTTCTTTATCTTGTCTGTTAACCTACCCAACCTATCTCCCCAAATATACCTACAATCCCTCCTCAACATCCCACTCTCACCTGAAAAAAAAGGGCAATCTGTTCCCCAAAAAAAAAATCTTGCCCCAAACATAGCTGTCCATTTCACACGTGTCCACTGAACACATGTAATCTGGTCTAATTGGCTTAACAACATATTATTGTTGTTCTCACCCCTCTTTCAGGGGTATGAGTGTCCAAATCTATCTCCAAATTCAGTCTATATGCACAGTTCTTGCTGTAAAAGAAATGGGCAGCTATGAACTTTCCCTATACCCTTCCTGCATCTCCCTAGGTATTTCAAGAAATTAGCGTGGGGGTAAGAGGGAATAAGCACTTTTAAGCAGCAGTAAGTGGGTTTAAGCTTGTTTGCATGGGGGTAAGCAATGCCTACACAGGTTAAGCAATTGAGAAGCTAAATCAGTATGAGAAACTGTAACCGGAAGTTAGCATTGCTTACCTCTGCGCAAACCCAAGCAAACCCACTTACAACTGCTTAAAAGTGCCTTAATCACTCTGTATCCAATGGCCCTTGTTCTGCCCAGCAATAAAAAAACAGCTTCTGCAAGGCTCAAACCCAGGACCTGGCACACAAAAGCCAAAGTGATTTACCACTAGGCCATGTCAGATATACATAACCTTAATGTTTTAACAAAAATATCATCCAGCACAGTCATTCAACAGTACAGGAAATGTATTTGAACATGTAGATGTATATATTTATTTATGTATTTATTTTAAATGTCAAAGTAAACCACAGGTCAGGAACACGAAGTTCAAAAAATGTTCTGCTTTTAATCCACAGACTTAAAATACAGTAAAAAGTTGCTTTTGATCCACAGACTCAAAAATCAGTAAGCACTTTCATCCAACTCGGACATCCTCAGACTGAATAATATAGTAAAATACTACTAACTTAAAATACTACTAAAACAAACACATGACCATTTAATTATGATGTAAATTCCTCTTTTTTAAATATGCAACAAAATCAGACCTATCATTCATTCCAGGTGGATAGCATGCATTCAGTTTAATTTGCCAAACATATTCCTTCCACCGAAGCTCATCTTCAGCATCAAATCTATTGTGCACATTTATCACTTTGTCTAACACATAAAACTTGAAATTCACTTGACAACTTGCATTATTTTTATAACGTTTACCAAAAGCATTTTTTCATCTTTCACAGATACTGCATATTTATGCTCATAAATGTGTCTATTTAATTCTCTAGTTGTCCGCCCCACATAAAATGAATTGCAGGACATACATATACCTAAATAAACAATAAATCTCGATTTGCAGCTATATTTTCCTTGTATTGTTATCACATGCCCTCCCACTGTTAGTTGTTTAACATCTGTCATCAAGAAATTACACATATTACAATTGAAACACTTATACATTCCTGTATTAATAACCCTATTCTGTGTGGGTAGAGAAATGTTGGGGGGGGGGTTAATCTAGCTTGAAATAAATTTTTAAAACTTCGTTCCTTTTTCTGTACAAATAATGGTCTATCTCCTACAACTTTCATCATCTCTGCATCTGAATTAAATAATTTCCAGTTATTAATAACTATATTTTTAATGGAAAAAAGTATCTATGCTGTTTTCTATCTGCATCGACGTCACAAAATCACTTTGTTTTTAATTAACATTTTCAGACACTTTTGACTTGTGGCTATTACATCGACTTTCTTCTAGAGCTTCTGCTACTCCTTTCTTAGGATACCCTCTACTCACAAAATTAGCACATAAAGCCGCACTTTCTCTGACAAAATCACTTTCCTTGTCAGTTAACCTATCTACCCTTTTCATTTGACTCTTAAATATATTATTTTTAGTGTTGTTTGGATGTAAACTATTGTAATGCAGATATGCATTATTTTGAAACTTTTTTTATATATATAAAGGTGCATAGACCCCCATCTTCCTTATAAATATTTAAATACAAATAGTTGATACTCAATTTTTCACAGGCTGATGTAAATTTTAAATAAGAACATACCTCATTTAAATACTTAAGAAATAGATCAATACCATCCCCTCTCCAAATAAGAAAAACGTCATCAATAAAATGTTTATAGAATATAATATTAGACTTATATATACTTTCATAAATATGAACTCTCTCCCATCCCTGCATAAAAATATTTGCATAGCTCGGGGCCATTGTTGCCCCCATAGCTACACCATTCATTTGTTTATATAGCTCACCATTAAATTCAAAGAAATTATAGCTTAAAATCAAATCTAACATTTCCATTATAAGCCCCACTGTATCATGTGAAAGCTTTCTAGCTCTAATTAGTTCAAACCTAACTATTTCCATTCCAGCATCGTTGGGAATAACAGTATATAATGACTTAATGTCAAGTGTAACAAGATAATCATTTTCATCTGTTTCTAGCTCCCTTCTTTTATTTTTAAAATCAAAGGAGTCTTTTATATATGCATCATTGTCTACCACTATTTGTTGTAAGTGTTTATCTACATAAATGGCAAGTGCTTCTGTTTTACTTCCACTACTACTTACTATTGGGTGCATAGGTGGTTTATCTACATTTTTGTGGATTTTTGGCTGCCCAAATATACGACTAATTTTTTGAGCTGGAACCACCAAAAAATCCCTAAATTGCTTCGTAATTCGCCCTGTCAAAAAGCATTCTTCAATTTAGCCATCTATGAACAAATACTGTTTTTTAATTTCTTTGAACAACACCTTACTATAAAATGCTTGGTCTGACAACATTTCATTCAAAGTTTGCACATATACATTCTTACCTAAAACTACTAAAGCATTACCCTTATCAGCTTTCATTACTAAAATAGTTTCATTGTTCAACAAATCATCTAACATTTCTTTTTGTACAGGATTCATATTAAAATATTTATAAGCAGGTTTACTATTAAACATTTCTATAATTTGCTGCTCACATAACATTTTGAACAATTCAAGTTCTTTTTTCAAAGGTGAGTTATATGTACTAGACTTAACAAAACATAAAGGTTCCTGAACCTTGTTAGGAAATAAACATTTAAAGTTTAATTTCCTCACATAGTCCCTAAGTGCATTAATGGTATTGCACTTATCAGCTCTTTTAGCAGGTACAAAGTTCCATCCTTTTTGCAATACAAAACACAATTCTTCATTTAAAGTGATGTCAGATAAATTAACTACAACAAAAGCAGAATCAACAGTACCTTGCAGACTCAGCGTTTGTTGTATTGTCTCTTGTTGTTCCGCTGCATATTCTTGTGAGGAACTTACTGCTATTTCTGCCCAAGTTCTGCTGTCTTTCCCATTGCTTTGGTAGACCCTCACCAACTGACAGATTTTGTTGCTTTGAAAATCCTGCTTAGCTTTTTCCAACAAACTGTTGTCTTTTTATTTGGTATTAATAGTCACAGTTGTTTCTTCATTAGAACTGAAACAGAGGCTGTATCAGTGGGAGAAAATGGCCCAAGAAAATCTAAAAGGTTAGCACATAGACGTGAAGCTGCTAGTACTTCTAATGAAGAAACAACTGTGACTATTAATACCAAAGAAAAAGACAATAGTTTGTTGGAAAAAGCTAAGTAGGATTTTCAAAGTGACAAAATCAGTCAGTTGGTGAAGGTCTATCAACGCAATGATCAGCGCTTATTGATTTTTGAGTCTGTGGATTAAAAGCAACTTTTTACTGTACTTTAAGTCTGTGGATTAAAAGCAGAAATTTTTTGAACTTCGTGTTCCTGACCTGTGTCTTACTTTGAAATTTTACGTTGTTCCAGAGAGGTTTATTTTAAATGTGTTAACCGTGTTAGTCTGACTGAGCTTTTGGCTCATTTTCAGCAGAGGCCCGGGGAGAAAGGCTTCTCAGTGAATAAAATGTAACAAAGTTCCATTACAGTCAGCAAAAAAGTTAGTATCAGGTTACAATAGCACGTGTGCGTGTATATATATTTCTCTCTAGATAGATATGTAAATATCTCTCTCTCTCTCTCTCTCTATATATATATATATATATATATATATATATATATATATATATATATATATATATATATATATATATATATATATATATATATATATATATATATATATATATATATATATATATATGCAGATATATAGCTATAGATATAAAAGAGAACATAACAAATACATTTATGACCACAGGCGCCATTAATGGGGGTGAGGGGTCCAACCTACATACGTCTTGTACGTATTGATATTACCCCCCCCCCAACAGCCAAACAGGTCTGCCATGCAATACAGTACCAACTGTTGCAAGTCCCATAACCAGGACCTGACACAACATGGGCACAAGATGTTAACAGTAATCCATCCCACCTGTATGATGTCAGGCTGCTATCAATAACATATCATGAAGTACAGTCTGACTACCATAGGGAATGTGCAATGTGGAAGCAATAAACATTCTTAAGATACATAAACACAAACACATATATATGCAGATACATATATATATACATATATATATATATATATATATATATATATATATATATATATATATACATATATATATATATATATATGTGTATATATATGTAACTATACATACAATCACAGAGATATGTATAGGAAGATACATATTTAGAGGGTGCACACAATATGGAACAGCCAGTATTCCAACAGTTGCCACCATATCAAATGGACACTGTATGACTCACCCATAAAAAGAACAATTGTTGCCGGAACACAGGCCTATATGAGAAATAGTGTTGTCATACTGTAAGCAAGTTGCTGGTGTTACAGGATAGTCTGCAACATACCCTTAGTCAGGAATATGAAGTCAGAAACACAAATGGATATAGCCATGTACTGATAGCACTCAACACACACACTGCTAATGATATATCTGGCACAAGACCTATGTGGTGGACAGACAAAACATAACAGGCACACCTCTGGTCATCATGTGGATAGGCCTACAGTTGAGAGCTATGCAGACAGATGGCCTTCCATGTTAAACTAGTATGTACACACAAACCCTGTAACACTGGTGCTATACAATTCATACAACAACACTACTCACACTCTGTAGTTCTGGAACCTCATACAAATATGTAGCTGGCCTGAGTGTGCAAGTTCTCTTGTAAGAGGTATTGCTACCTGCTATCTGTAACACTGCTGCCCACACATAGGAAGGATGTCCACCATACAGGAAAGGTAAAGGGACCATGCCCACATGATATAGGGATTTATAGTAGTGGGTGGCCATGGCAGTGGTAATTGGAAGTACTACACAGCATGCCGCATGCAGGTAGCAAGTGGAGGACACTGATTGGTGCAGAGGCCATCACCTGATCATGTGCATCATCTACAAAAGCCATGCTGCAATCTATTCCAAGCAGCTCAATCCATTTACTGGAGGGAGGGAGGGAGGGGGAGAGAGAGAGATAGAGAGATAGAGAGAGAGAGAGAGAGAGAGAGAGATATTCTGTTGTTGCTTAGCAGTAATAAACAGATGTGCATAAGCTGTAGTATTGTGGACTTGTACTATTGATGTACTGTAATACTGCATCCACTCTGTAACAATGCCACAGCTGTGGCCACTGACATCACATCTCTCACACTCTTATGTAGGCCTTCTGGTTTACCACCAAGGCAGCAGCCTGTAGCTGATGAGTATGGTTTATGTTCATGGTTGCCAATACACCAGGCATGTAACGGCTATGGTATATTCCATGCACACATCTAACACACCTACCCATAATGCATGCCGTACATGTTCACGTATTGTTGCTGTTAAATGCACTGCATCACAATGGTGACCATTATGGCATATCTGAAGTGTATGTCATTCACCTGCAAGATAACTAACATCCTGTCATTGCACAATGTGTCCACAGAGATGAACATAATGATGGGACACATGGCCTACAGTAGGGACATGTGTGAAACATCACCCTTATACAGTGCTACAACAGTGTATATACCAGTATTACAATAGCAACTGTTACAGATCTACACTATGGCATAACACAATACTGTGGTCCATATTATTAGCTGGGACTATGCTGTTACACACGGTGTTCAGTGTTTGAGACACTGCAAACTGACACACATGTGTAGGCCATAGTTGTCAAGCATACACAAAAAGACTGAAGGTGGGGAGGGTGTGTCATCATGACACACCAGTGCACAGCAGCAGGGATCCTAAGGATGCTAAGAATGGCTGTATCTGCACACAGTCAGGTTCAGGAACTGTGGTAGAAGTCACCCGAACTCCACAGCAATAGTGATGGCAGTGTGTGAACTCAAAGGGATGTGCACATGAGTAGATCTTGCAATCATGCAGAGTTGGGGGACATGTGTAGGGCAGACTGACCATATACTAGCAAATGCAGATGGCCCATGCTAGTATACTCCTGCCAGGAATAGTGACTGCTGTAGTACACATAACAATAGGTGCAACAAACCGTAATGATAAAAGCGTGCACACATATGCACCCACGGAGTGTATGCATCATGGTTAGCATCTGCACACCTAACACATTTCATAGACACTGCATGTGAATGCACAGGACATATGTCACATATCAGGCTCATGTAATGTTAATATATGCAGTGATGTGGTCCCATGGCATATCAAGGAAGAGCGCATCAAATCAATAATGGTGTGTACACTCCCCATAGCCATGGTAAAGTCTGATGGTTGTCAGTGTAATAGTATCATATTGGTCATACATGCACCGCTGATGTTGAGATCTGTAAACCAAACATCAGGCATTCACAAATTACATCTGTCAACATATCATCCCAGGTATGTGTCGCTGAAACACAAAGGGGATGTGAACATTAGAGCAAACATAACAGACACAGTAATACACATTCAGCAATGGTTTGTATGCCTGTGAGGTTTGGTGCACAGTACATGGCAGGGTGCAGAACAGGTGTACAGCAATACTATGTACATGGGTGCAGTGTTTTCCAGGGGAAGGGGCATCACCTACTAACACAGCCCATGCACCACACACATGTATACTGTTGTTAGCATAGATTGACTATAACTGCACTGCATGCTGTTGAGTACCATATGTTATGCATGTTGACAGATGGGTAATGGGAGGACTGTGTGTACTATCTTTGTGCAACCTCACTTGTTTTTTTTTTTTGTGTGTGTGGGGGGGGGGTATTTTGTCTGTAAGTGCAATCTGGTGGAGTGGAGGGGGGTTGATGCCTGTAGGATGTGTGTGTGCATGTGTGTGTGTTTGTGTGTGTGTCCATGTATGCACATGTGTGATTGTGGGGTTGTTCATACAGCAGTACTTCCCTTTGGGATCATGCAGTACATGGACATGAACTGACACATGAGACACAAGGAATACTTGTCTGATATGTAATCACAGGACAGCTGATAATATAATAAGGTCTGTAGCATGGAACATGCATTGGGAGGGAAAGTAGACACCAGGTACACCCTTAATATTTCAATCAGCAGAAAGGTGAATGACTACCTACATATGCAGCACTACAAATGCATTGGGGAATTACTAGACAACACCAGGGAGTGTATCCATATATTACTGTTGTCCACATGATAAGTTGATTGAGTAGCAGATCTGGCATGTACTGAGCAATAGTTACATATGACACTCCAGTGCGTGACATTATGGAGTGAACTTAGTAGTCCCTAACATATAGGGGCCATGCTCATGATGGCCAGACATACTCAGTGTGAACACTGGATGACAGCAGTGTGGCCATGTAAAACCTACTCCACTCAAGTTGGGGAGGTAATGGAGTAACAGGTCTTGTGTTGTGATCACTAGTCTAGGCATTTAGAGGAATGATACATTAATGAGTGGTAGTAATGAGAGTATGTTACCAAATGTGATGCAGGATGGGGAACTTATGTAAATAAATGTGGAACTGTCTGTAAACTCAGGAACGGGTAGACATTAAGGTGGAATGTCAGTGTGTGTGTGTGTGTGTGTGTGTGTGTGTGTGTGTGTGTGTGTGTGTGTGTGTGTGTGTGTGTGTGTGTGTGTGTGTGTGTGTGTGTTTGCATACAGTTATGCAATGCTGTACAGATCTTAAAGAGTGTTTCTTATTTTCCCCCACAGGTGGCGAGGTGGGTCAGGGTCCCTCCTGCATACAATCTGATGTTGGTGTCCATACAGACACCGAAGATGATGATAGTACTGTTGAGGCACAGGCAGAGTTGTCAGAGGCCAAAACTGCATAATCATTTGATATTCCCCTCTTAGCCACCCCAACCCCACACATAGTTACAGTGCCTATACATACCCCATCACCAGGGGCCATAGCAGTGGGACAGTTGGTTGGTGGCAGTGCACAGGAGAGTGTAGTATCTATGCCTACTGTGTCTGGTCACAGCAGGCATAGCCGGATGTTCAGCAGGGCACCACATAGTCAGATGTACCAGGGTGCTCGTGGTAAGGCTGCTAATCATCATGCACCTGACAGAAGCGCCACAACTGGTACCACCAGGTGCATGTTTCAGACTGTCATGGGGGCACAGGCACTTATGAAACTGTACACCAGACAGGGCCTGAGGCTGCAGAGGGCTGGTCTCTCATCTGTTAGCGACAACTTCCAAGAACTTGCTGGTGCCCTCCATGAATATACCGAGGTCATGGATAGATGGTTGGGTGAGATGGTGGGCCTCATTGACCGTGGTTTGTATGTGCTCGAACATGTTGTGGGAGTGGGGTGATGGCCGCATGGACGTAGGCCAGCAACACCAACAGCTGGCAGTCGACGTGGATGTGCTAGGAAACTAAGGCACTCCCGTAGTGGCAGTACCAGCCCCAGCACTTCAGGGGGCGCTGTCCACACCACACTGCAACAGGCCACATGCACATGGCCCTGGCCAGTCCCAGGAGGGCCCTGGTTCCAGCGGACATCTGTCATCATCAGGGTAGAGTAGCACATCAATGCATGTACCTGGACGTGCCCATCGAGCCCCTGGCAGGCACAGTCCATGTGTCCATGGCCAGAGGTGGTGAACTGCACACCCTGCCAGGTATGGTCTGCAGCTGTCCAAGAAACACCTGTATAGGGCAGCCACATGACAGAACTGTGTGCATGCAAAACCACACTATACAAACACACCTATGGCAACCCCATACCTACACACACCACATCACCATGCCCATTTCAACTAATTACACCCCTCACCCACACACATGGTGTCAAACGTATGGCCCACCCTCGGTCTCTGGCAAACCAACAACACACCCTATGCATATGATGATACCTGTGCCACACCCCTGTCATCCATAACATTGATGCAGGGACAGGCTAATATGGTTCTGATGCACACGGTGACTGTACTACAGTGTACCAGTGTACTGCTGTGTAACATGTTGTCAGGAGTAATTTTTAATGCATACATGTCAGGTAGTGTAGCTGTCCAGCCACAATGCATTTTAGCTGTTAGTAACACAGAGTGATTGTGGTCTCCATAATGTTATCCATTTGTGTTGTAGGTGTACATGTGTCAGCAGGAGGATGGTCTGCAGTCATAATCCACAAGGGGTATGACACTGTGGTGACACCATGGCTGTGACATATTCTGGGTATAGATGAGCACGTCACAGGTTTGTATAACAGTTACTGCCTGTGCCACATGGACAGGTGACCCGCTGGGACATGTATAATCAGCAAACTGATGTAAATCCATCCACATACACGCACACTCTTACTTGGAAACACTGGGACTAGACCCCTACCTAGGTATGTAGTGCTACTGAAGTGTGTATCTTTCATTGGACACACCACACAGAGTTTATGGTGAGGTGTGTTCCAGGTTACATGTTACATGCAGAATATCCCCAGACATGTACAGTATGGTAATGGGGGATGTAATGGTTGTATATTGACAATACATAGTGTGACATACCATCATATACACGTTAACAGACACATAACAGGCAAACACATATCCGAGAGACCTGGGCATATCGGTGCTAACTAACTTGTCAGTGTGTCCAGTGTGTTACAGGTAGGCTGCACACAGCACATGCATAACTGGGCTGGATTGTGGTATCAATTACCTGTATTGTTGATGGTGACAGTGGTCACCATACAGTGGTACATGGGATATATACCAGGTGTACCATGGTGTAATGACAGTGAACACAGCACCCACATCCCACAGTGGATATTGTACTCACTGGAACCCATGATGACACTCTGACATATCCACCATCACACATTGGGCAGCAACAACGCTATCCGTACTACTGTGTGGCAATGTGCATTGTAATAGGAGTATGTGGCCTCGGAATGCTGTACTCTACAGATATACATACATGCACACATACACTTGCCAGAACTCAATGGGTATCCCATGCCTATTGACCCATTTGTACAACACTGTTGTGCTGGTACTGCAAGGTTCATGTAGCCATTAGGGAGAGGAGTGCAACAGGGTACATGTAATGTCCGGTAGAGCAGCAACCACACCTTACTATGGCAATGGATGTTGCGGTGGGTGTGAAGGCCCTCATGGTATTCCCAACTACATGTGTACTAACACACAGACACTGCTATCCTCAGTGATGCACATGTACACATTTGTCAGTACTCAGGTGCATCGCTGTAGGTGGTCATAGGTGTGTACATGACTATTGTCCATGGAGAGATGCGAAGTGTAGGGGATGTGTGTACAGTGTTATCATGCCACCTGCCTTGTGCCAGCAGGCAATCTATCAACAGACACCACTGTGGTGACCCTCAGGGTGAGAGTGACATGCATCAGCCAATCCTCTGGGTGCCTCCTGCAAATGGCCACTGAGGTGATCCAGTTGATATGTATGCAACATGAATTACAACACATGGTTAGTACCTGTGATGAAGACCTATACCCAAGCATGTTCTGTTGACTGTGGTAGTGTAGTGGAGGTACCCATGGCATGTGGTGCATACAGGGTTTTGTCTCCTATATGTGCCTGTTATGATGCAGCTGTGCAGACATGTCAGTGTTAGTCAAGCATAGGTTGGCTGTACATATCCAACCTGGATACCTGCCATCTGCACATTGTACAAGGACTGACAGACATCATCTTGGCAAGTAGCTATGCAGTAGGATGAATGTGTATACAGATAGACGTCTGACACTAATATGTATGCCATTACTACATGTTGGAAGCCCTCACTGACATGTGCTGTACAGACAGTATTCTACAGTTACTTTCCACATGTCAGATCATTATCCAGTAGGGGATATATACTGTGACACAGCTCACACACCAGGAACACAACAGTGAGGTCTCACAGTCCAGCAATGACTGCAGGAGTGCTTGTTGTCAGTACTACATTTAACAATCTACTCTTGCCTGGGAAAGCACTGTCAACAGTAGTACTGCCACGATACACTACATGCCAGTGTGACAGCACATAACTTGGGTTACTACCCTTGTATGTAACACATTCACATGGATAACAGTGCTGTACAGGTCTTAAATACTTGAGTGTCCCAGACATGACACTCACACCCCTTCCTTTTGTAATGACAACACATAGACGCATGTTATGTACATGGCATTACATACACTTACTACATATGTCATTTCTCTGCTATATCATCAGACTGGGACGTGAGAACTGGTGACCAGGGCTGAGCCATGCTTAGCAGGTTTCAGCATTGCTGCAATATTACAGCTAAGCACATTTGCACACTGGTAAGTGAAGCCTACATGGTGTAAGCACCTGTATGTTTAACCTACCTTAGCACTGCTTAGCTTCACTCAAGCCCTTAAAGCTGCTCAAAACTGCCTTAATCACTCTGTATCCAACAGCCCCTGTTCTGCCCAGCAACAAAATACACAGCCCTTGCAGGTCTTGAACCCAGGACCCTGTACACTATAGTAAAAACAGTTAACCACTATGCCATGACAGCTGTGAACACAGTTGTTGTTTTTCCAATATATCTGTCAGTACACATATTGAATAGTATTGAACAATTGTTTTGACTTCCAAAATTGTGTAGTACTTGTTATTGATATTACCGTTACATCACATATGTTGTTATATCTAAATATACACATATCAGATATATATGGTGAGATATATCTGGGAAGGTATACACAACCGTGATGTTTACACATGACAAGGATATGGATATATACATATACATATGCAGATATATGTTTACATGTACATACACATATATATTCATATGGTTTCCTATGAAACCATCGAATTTACACTACATCGAAAATGAGAAGATCGGGACTTCTATATTGAAATTGCAAACCATCGAAAATGGAAATCGTCGACTTCCAAAGCGTCAAAAATGAAATGTCACAGCACTTGTGTATGTTTAACGGGTCCCCTTCTAAAGACCGAACCGCCAATTCCCCGACGCAGAAATCACCGACGCCAGATAACCGACAGGTATGTATACCGACAGGGTGATTCGCCGACAGCGGAAAGACCGACAAGGGTAATGTGTGATCGCGACCCGGTAAGTGTGCGACAGTGACGGAGGTAGGAGTGGTCAGGTAAGTGAGTTCGGGTTAGGGTGCAGGTAGGTGAAGTGTGCGTTAGTGTCGGAGCTTGGGCTAGGGGTGGGTAAGTGAGTTAGGGTTAGGGTGCAGGTAGGTGAAGTGTGCGTTACTGTCGGAGCTTGGGCTAGGGGTGGGTAAGTGAGTTAGGGTTGGGGTGCAGGTAGGTGAAGTGTGCGTTAGTGTCGGAGCTTGGGCTAGGGGTGGGTAAGTGAGTTAGGGTTAGGGTGCAGGTAGGTGAAGTGTGCGTTAGTGTCGGAGCTTGGGCTAGGGGTGGGTAAGTGAGTTAGGGTTAGGGTGCAGGTAGGTGAAGTGTGTGATAGTGTCGGACCTTAGGGTTAGGGTTTGGGTCAGGGCTAGTGTGTATGGTATGTAGTGTAGTATAACTGTATTTATAACTTCTCTCCTGTATGTTCTGCACTATCCATGTAGTCGATGTTTTCAATGTCGACGATTTCTGTTTTCGCTGTTATGTACTTTCGATGGTCTAGTCTCGATGTAGTCATTCTCGATGTAGTGTAAATTCGATGGTTTCATAGGAAACCATTCATATATATGTATTTCTACACATCTGTATAGTGCATCATATATATGGTCATTTTTAGATCTCTGTGTGTGTGTGTGTGTGTGTGTGTGTGTGTGTGTGTGTGTGTGTGTGTGTGTGTATATATATATATATATATATATATATATATATATATATAAAACTAAAATTAACCGCACTCAAAAATTGAACGAAGAGAAGAAATTTTAACTAAGAAATGAACTTCGTGACAATAAAAGCATTCAATAAAATAGTAAATAACACCAACAACTCTTGTAGAACTTTAGCTTTGTCTTATTTATTATCAAGACTTCTTCAGAAAGATATGTTTCATAAGTATGAGCAACCATTTTCACTTCCTTTATATACATTAGTTCTAGCAGGCCATTTAAATTAACAACAGTTCCTTTCCAATAGTAAAGTGTTAACAAGCAGGGTGCTGTGTGCATTTTCATTAACATTACAATTGCAGTTACACAAGGTAAATTGGTCAGACAGTAATAGCCTTGTGGTGCAGTTTGCATACTAAAAGGGATTGTGTGCAAAAAGGGATTGTGTGCAAAAAAGGGATTGTGTGCGAAAAAAAAAACATTTTTGGCGGGAAAGATGACAGTCATGCTGTGATGATTCTAATATAAACACGTAACTTATGAGTGTTTGCCTCCAAAGGTAAGTAAAGAAGGGAACGGAGGAAGGTAGAGGAGTCAGGTAGAGAGTCCTACTATGCTTTGGTATCGGTGTGTGTGTAGAAATGTGGGTATGCCACCTGATGGGGAGTGGGAGGAATGCGGTGTGGACTTGAGGTGGGCTGTTAGGGGGCTCGCTTGGCAAGGAGCCTATGAATAACAGTGTCCTCCAGAAGACTGTCAGTGCAGATGGTACCACCCGTGGGCTGGTTTGGATGGTATCACCCTTGAATGGCTCGTGAAAATGTGAGACGGGGTATAGTTGGTGGGGTCAGCGGGCTAGCCTGGTGATTGGGAGCATGTGCAGGGGTATGGGGAGTTAAAGTCAGAGAGAGAGAGAGGAAACACATTATATTCACTTGCACAGTTGTAAATCCATAAACACATTAAATCTACTTGCACAATTCTTCAAACCCTCTTGCACAGTTCTTCAAACCCTATCACATTTCAATCTCTATACCATTTAAGTGCACATTTAATGTTCAGTGTCTCGTTGAGACCTGGATAGACATCAGCTCTCAGTTCTATCTGCCATAAAAGCCCATCCCCACAGAGCGAAGTATCGACAGAACCTGGAATGTCTGACTGCGGCAAGTGTGTTGCCTGTGTACACATACGAAAAAACAATGTCACCTTCCCGCACTGCAACAGAACTGTCAGTCTACATGACCACTATGACTGCAACACAAAAAATGTAGTCTACTGTGCTTTCTGCGAACACTGTGGGAATTTCTATATCGGCAAAACGAACAGGAAGCTGAGTAGCCGTATTAAAGAACACACTGCAGCAATACACAAACAGGACAGTTTGAATGCCTTGGCTAAACACAGTACTATTTGCCCAAACTTCACAGGATTCAAATTCACAGTGCTGGAAAAAATAACAGAATTTGTAGGGGACATGGACACATTCCTGCAAGTCTGGGAATTAAAATGGCAGATAGAACTGAGAGCTGATGTCTATCCAGGTCTCAACGAGACACTGAACATTAAATGTGCACTTAAATGGTATAGAGATTGAAATGTGATAGGATTTGAAGAACTGTGCAAGAGGGTTTGAAGAATTGTGCAAGTAGATTTAATGTGTTTATGGATTTACAACTGTGCAAGTGAATATAATGTGTTTCCTCTCTCTCTCTCTCTGACTTTTGACTCCCCCATACCCCCTGCACACATGCTCCCAATCACCAGGCTAGCCCCCGCTGACCCCATCAACTATACCCCCCGGTCTCACATTTTCACGCAGCCATTCAAGGGGTGATACCATCCAAACCAGCCCACGGGTGGTACCATCTGCACTGACAGTCTTCTGGGGGACACTGTTATTCATAGGCTCCTTGTCATGGGCGGCCCCCTAACCGCCCCCCCTCAAGTCCACACCGCATTCCTCCCACTCCCCCATCAGGTGGCATACCCACACATTTCTCTACACACACACCGATACCAAAGCATAGCAGGACTCTCTACCTGACTCCTCCACCTTCCTCCGTTCCCTTCTTTACTTACCTTTGGAGGCAAACACTCATAAGTTATGTGTTTATATTAGAATCATCACAGCATGACTGTCATCTTTCCCGGTTCCCCCCCGAAAAATTTTTTTTTTTTTTTTGCACACAATCCCTTTTTGCACACAGTCCCTTTTTGCACACAATCCCTTTTTTGCACACGATCCCTTTTTGCACACAATCCCTTTTAGTATGCACACGGCACCACAAGGCTATTACTGTCTGACCAATTTACCTTGTGTAACTGCAATTGTAATGTTAATGAAAATGCACACAGCACCCTGCTTGTTCACACTTTACTATTGGAAAGGAACTGTTGTTAATTTAAATGGCCTGCTAAAACTAATGTATATAAAGGAAGTGAAAATGGTTGCTCATACTTATGAAACATGTCTTTCTGAAGAAGTCTTGATAATAAATAAGACGAAAGCGCTAAAGTTCTATAAGAGTTGTTGGTGTTATTTACTATTTTATTGAATGCTTTTATTGTCACAAAGTTCATTTCTTAGTTAAAATTTCTTCTCTTCGTTCAATTTTTTTGAGTGCGGTTAATTTTAGTTATAAGTCTTCTACTCCACGTGACAGTATGGCAGGAAATATAGCACCCAACTCAGGCTCTAGTAGCCAACTGAAGACATAAGCAACCAGGAGCATGACACCAATTGATCCAACAACAGTTCTTACAAAATTATCGGAAGGAATTAGTTTGGCGCAGGATCTCTTCGAGGACCTAAACAGCAGACCTTTAACACCTACAAATGAAAGGATCACCAGGGACCGCACTGAACCCCCGGACCACTCTGGACCCAGGGCCACAATTAACAACAGAACTGGGACAGAAATAAGGACCACACAGGCTCTTGACCTGATACTCATGCAGACGGAAATTAATCCCTTCCGTTGCCCGGTCCAGAATACAACAGCACAACTGGAGTACAGTCAAAACAGAGGGGTCTCACAGAGCGCCAGATCTCTGATTATCAGATTCGTGAGAATGATTAAAACCTACAAAAACCTGGAGCATGACAACTTCTATCTGGAAAGGTGTTTAGAGCTGGATATAGTCCCACAGGGTCTCAGGTGTAACAAATTTCCTAACAGGACTACTCCAAACTCTCAGCTTCACAAAGAACTGGTCAAAATATATAATGACTCTGAGCTAGCAGCTATCAAAGAACTCATCCAAAGTAATACTGAGAGTATGGCCACCTACAAGTCTCAAATAGATGATCTGCAAACATGCATCCTGCAGGATCCCACATTTATTGACTTCGCGGAAATGTGGGACAATGTACCGCACAAAATTACTAGGCATGTGGCGACACTGATTGAACGCAAGAAAGGCAAATTGCTTAGGGACATTAAACAATATGAGGAAGGAAAAGCATACCCGATCAGGCCCACATGCTCCTTACACACACGGAGAAGACCAGACAGATATCCCACAAACAATCCGTTGTCCACAACCGAACTAAGGCCTATGACAGAATTACAAGAACCCACAAATGGACCCAACACACCAGAGGTGGATAGACTCCTCATCACATCCAGCCCACTAACAGGGAGTAGTTCCCAGATGATGGTACATACTCCTGCTAGGGGACAGCCAAGACCAGAAATGCCTCTCCAGAATCAGCCGACACAGAGAGATCCAGACACCAGTGAACGTGACCACCACGACAACAACGAGGACAACAACAATACAAACCGCAGGACACCGGACAGTGCGATAAATCAAGGAAGGGTTTATCAGACCCCACAAATCAACGACCAGTCTTCCAACAACAGCACAAGTAGCAACAACAATGTTTTTTTATCTTCAGCAGGACTCACAACCAGAACCAGGACTTATACCAGGTTCAGACCTGGGGGTAATGAACGAAACTGGACCACAACACCAACAATACTGAGGGAAGGAGGGGGAACAACAATCACAGGGGAAGAAGGAGCGGGAACTGGATACAGTACTAGTATTACTGGGATGGACCACCCTGATCACCCTCCCCATTCACTGATACCAGCACCTGATAGCACTGACTTCAGGTCTCCAGCAGGGGTAGGTGACATCTTTAACCTCACCACACGAGTTTTCTCGGAAAGCCATCATAAGGTACTGAAGAAAGGCTTTTCTTTCATCCCGGCGCAGAGAGCCAACACGGCAGATGTTATCCTGGACCTCAAGTGCTACCTGAGAAAGTTACAACTAAAATTAGATATACAACAATATGAAGAGGAAGAAGATGAGGAAAGCTCGGAAGATAACAACAGACCCCTTACCATGAAGAGCCTGTACACTCCTGCACTCTCCAACACACTGAGCCTCATTGCAAGTACCTGCGAAAGGGATATCAGGAAACTCCTTTCTGATAAGCCCTCAGCAAAGTGGCACAACCTGAACAGGGAAGAAAGACAGGCTTGGAAGGAACTGAGTCAGGACAAATCCCTACGGATCATGAAGGCTGACAAGGGATCCGGGATAGTAGTGATGGAGCAGGAGAGATATATCCAAACACTTGAAGCATCCCTCATGAATAACCAGTTCTACAAAAAGGTCAGCATCAACCAGGTACAACAGAACTTTAAACAAATTGACAACCTACTGTTGGAACTGTACCTCAGGGATGAGATCTCTCAAGATGAAAAAGACTTCATGCAGGTCATGACACCCAGCCTTGGAAAAATTTTGGAATCCCCAAGGTTCACAAGAACCCTGAAAATCCACCTTTCCGCCATGTGGTATCGAACCGAAGGACAAAAACAGAAAAGATTTCACAATACGTGGACCACATGCTTAACCCCATTGTACAGAACAGCAAATACTACATCAAGGACTCCTGGGCTTTTCTAAATGACATCTTCAAACTAAGGCTGGATGGAGGGGAATATTTACTGGTCACCCTAGATGTAGAAGCACTCTACACAAACATCCCCCACGCCAAAGGACTGACCCTCACCAGACAGTACCTGAACAGGCACTCCAACCTAAGTGGGACTAAGATTAATACTGTATGCAGGTTAACAGAAGCAGTATTAAAAAATACCTTCTTTCAATTCAACGGGAAGATTTACCACCAACAGAAAGGGGTAGCCATGGGGTCCAAAATGGCCCCAGCATATGCAAACTTAGTCCTCAGTGCCTGGGAAATGGATAAGGTTGAATCACTACTTGGGTTCAACAACACCATAATGTACAGGTGCTATATTGATGATGTCTTTTTTGTCTGGAAGGGGGACAGTCTTTCTCTGAGCAATTTTCTGGAAACCCTTTTCCAGAGTCTGGACTTCCTGACCCTCATGGTAGGACATATCGGAACCACCATTCAATTCCTGGATATCCACCTCACTATAGACCCGGAAAATGGACAGTTTGACTCCAACATCTACCGCAAGCCCACTTTCCGGAATAACTATCTAGAGTTCAGCAGCCAGCATCCCCATTTCATGAAAAAGAATATTGTAAAAGGACAATTCATCCGGTTATCCAGACTTATTTTTAGGGACGAGGTTTTCATCAAGGAAGGTTTTTACCTCAGAAACTTGTTCCTAGAAAGAAAATACCCAGCGTATCTAGTGGACAACCTGTTCCAAGAGATCATACAGCACAGACACTCCATTTATCCACCAATCCTGGAAAAGGGATTCACAGCAAGGGCACAGAATGGACCGAACAAAAAGGACTGGGTGTCAAGTTTCCCCCTTCCAATTTCCACCGATATGTTTGGAATTAGAGGGGTCCTCACCAACAATTGGGACATCTTGGGAGGAGAAAAAGGTCTGACAAAGTTACTTGGGACATCCCCAAACTTCTGTTTCAAATGAACCTCTTCTTTTGGTGGTGCGTTCGAGAGGAATAAAAGCCCATCCCCACAGAGTGAAGTATCGACAGAACCGGGAATGTCTGACTGCAGCAAGTGTGTTGCCTGTGTACAAATACGAAAAAACAACAACGTCACCTTCCCGCACTGCAACAGAACTGTCAGTCTACATGACCACTATGACTGCAACACAAAAAACGTAGTCTACTTTGCTTTCTGTGAACACTGTGGGAATTTCTATATCGGCAAAACGAACAGGAAGCTGAGTAGCCATATTAAAGAACACACTGCAGCAATACACAAACAGGACAGTTTGAATGCCTTGGCTAAACACAGTACTATTTGCCCAAACTTCACAGGATTCAAATTCACAGTGCTGGAAAAAATTACAGAGTTTGTAGGGGACATGGACACATTCCTGCAAGTCCGGGAATTAAAATGGCAGATAGAACTGAGAGCTAATGTCTATCCAGGTCTCAACAAGACACTGAACATTAAATGTGCACTTAAATGGTATAGAGATTGAAATGTGATAGGGTTTGAAGAACTGTGCAAGAGGGTTTGAAGAATTGTGCAAGTAGATTTAATGTGTTTATGGATTTACAACTGTGCAAGTGAATATAATGTGTTTCCTCTCTCTCTCTCTCTCTCTCTGACTTTTGACTCCCCCATACCCCCTGCACACATGCTCCCAATCACCAGGCTAGCCCCCGCTGACCCCACCAACTATACCCCCCGGTCTCACATTTTCATGCAGCCATTCAAGGGGTGATACCATCCAAACCAGCCCACGGGTGGTACCATCTGCACTGACAGTCTTCTGGGGGACACTGTTATTCATAGGCTCCTTGTCATGGGCGGCCCCCTAACAGCCCCCCTCAAGTCCACACCGCATTCCTCCCACTCCCCCATCAGGTGGCATACCCACACATTTCTCTACACACACACCGAAACCAAAGCATAGCAGGACTCTCTACCTGACTCCTCCACCTTCCTCCGTTCCCTTCTTTACTTACCTTTGGAGGCAAACACTCATAAGTTACGTGTTTATATTAGAATCATCACAGCATGACTGTCATCTTTCCCGGTCCCTTTTTGCACACAATCCCTTTTTGCACACAGTCCCTTTTTGCACACAATCCCTTTTTGCACACGATCCCTTTTTGCACACAATCCCTTTTTTGCACACGATCCCTTTTTGCACACAATCCCTTTTAGTATGCACACGGCACCACAAGGCTATTACTGTCTGACCAATTTACCTTGTGTAACTGCAATTGTAATGTTAATGAAAATGCACACAGCACCCTGCTTGTTCACACTTTACTATTGGAAAGGAACTGTTGTTAATTTAAATGGCCTGCTAGAACTAATGTATATAAAGGAAGTGAAAATGGTTGCTCATACTTATGAAACATGTCTTTCTGAAGAAGTCTTGATAATAAATAAGACAAAGCTAAAGTTCTACAAGAGTTGTTGGTGTTATTTACTATTTTATTGAATGCTTTTATTGTCACGAAGTTCATTTCTTAGTTTTATATATATATATATATATATATATATATATATATATATATATATATATATATACACATCCTGTGTGTACAGATATACATATTTATGTCACTATATATATGTAGAATATCTATAACTATATGTGCATATATATCTAATCAGATATACCTATTTTTGTCAATATATATGTAGACATCCATAACTATATGTGCATATATATATATCTATATAATCTATATATATATGTATGTATATGTGTAGACATATATAGCTGTGTATATGTATATATTTGAGTTTGTATATATATATATATATATATATATATATATATCTATATGTGTGTGTGTGTATGTAGATATGTATATGTATATATATATATATATATATATATATATATATAGATATATATATATATATATATATATATATCTATATATATACATATATATATATATATATATATATATGTGTGTGTGTGTGTGTGTGTGTGCATATATGTCTACCATATGTCTAGAACATGGAGTGAAGTCCTACCTCAGCACCAATAGTCCCAACCTCTTAGTGCAAGGGGATGTCATGTATTCACATCCCGATCTAGTGAGGTTATTGTTCCCCTGTACTCTTCACTTATCAGACCAATGATCGAGTACAATGCCCCATTCGGGATGTATCTCACCCGACATCTGCAGCAATTGGAGAGACCCCAAAAGTTCCTCACCAAAAGGATAAAGGGACTCCAAAATCTGTCATATGCTGCCAGATTGAAGAAACTCCAGCTCTATTCAGTCGCATACCGTCTGCTCAGAGGTGACATGTGCCTGACATACAAGGCCATGTCCAACCCGGAATTAATGGACATGCTCCACCTCAAAAATCCAAATCCACCAAAACCACTAGAGCAAGCGACTTAAACCTTAGCACGGATATAAATAGGACGTGCTGGAGGGATAGATTTATCACTCAGAGACTCCCTATGCTGTGGAATAAAATCCCGGTCCATGTGAGGCAGAGCACCTTGCTGACTCTGTTCAAGAGAAATCTAGACCTGTGGATGGGAGATCGTAGGTTTACCCTGGGAATCATCTCTGTGTCACTGCTGGACAGAGGCACAACAAACTAATGGGCACAGTATTTTTTCATATAAGGGGTGGCGTAAGCCACAAAAATTTGGGCTAGGCTTATAAATGCCGTAGGGCAGATAGCCTAGTATAAACCTATGAACCTATGAACCTATGTATTGCAGGTATATATGTAGACTGTTGCCACTGTAACAGGGGTTGTCTTAACAAACATGTTGTGTGTGGGAGATCACATCTGCTTTTGACATGTACGCCATTGGCTACTGACAGACATCCTAAGGACATCATAGTACAGTACCACTGCTAGCACAGTAATGATCCTGTGGATGGTAGCAGATATGACCAATATATGTGGACAGTCTGGCACTTTGTGGTCAGTCCAGAGGTGTACACAGATCCCCTTCATGTGAGACATGTGGACCATGCCTGAGAATGTGGATGTTAACAGCCATGTACATGGATATATTACGTAAATACTGGACTACATATGCCCACACAGTCTATGCATTCACACACACCAGTCTGTCCTGACACATAATACCTGGTGGTGCAGAGGTCACATGGCCACATACTACCCATTAGTTAGTGACATACATCTGCACAGAATCCCGCTGCTTTGTCAGAAATACACAACAGTTATGGTGGCCTGGCAGCAGCATGTCTTGCAAAGAACTGGACATAACAGCACACTGGGTAATTACACTAAGCTGCTAGGCATATCACAAAGCACTGTGCCACAACACTGGACTACATTTTGTATGAGGGAATACACACATGCCTGCAAATATAGCAGACTCTACACGCATGTCACAGCACAGAGTAACAAACACCTGTAAGAAAGTGCATACCCACAACCAATGGGAACACAGCCATAGCCACATATGGTAGGCAAGCTTAATATGACACTATATTGTCTGTCTGATAAATGCCATCCTCATATGTGCCATTCACACACAAACCCTACATAAACTGCATCACGACACAGTGTGATCAGATGCCTGTCTGTGGTATGGGACACGTGTGTGTTTGACCCTACAGACATGTGAGCCAATAGGGTACCATACACTGGAGCAGCATGTAGCATCAGATAGAGCATGACCAAGAACAATGGCATCTACCACAGTCTGTGCACAGCCCAAGGTATGTATGAGCAATACACATTCTGTCGACAATCACCATAAGTATACAGACCCCAGTACTGTACACACAACAGCAGAATGCCCAGGTTATGTCCTCAGAAATAACCCCTACTATACATAACATGTCTAGCAGTCTGATATCTGACTGGCTTGTTATCAGGTATGATGTTAATAAATAATGGTGTATAGAACATATGCACCACTTACTGCATAACATATATACAAAGGTTGAGAGACTTGTGGCTAGAGCCACAAACACTAGGCCAATATTGGCATGTTGCTGTGATAACCTCATACATTTACTGTCGTACCAGGGTTTGTTGTAACATATGTCCTATGAGGGATATGAAGTCAGTAACTCTCATGGCTGTCACCATGTACTGACTGCAATCCTCAGACTATGCTTCTACAGTTCTAAGATAGAAGTTCTGTGAGTAACACAAAAAACATTAGGCTTCACACACTGCCCAGTCTGCAGATAACCCTACAGGTGGGAATTTCCTCAAACACATAACACTGTCATGACAGGTATTAAATCATCTAGACCAGCCATATCCACACACACCCTGTTAAACCGACATTACTCAAAATGCAGAAGAACAGCACTTACATTCTGTAGTCATATCTGGCACATCCCCCTCCTGTCTGTTGGCCTGTCTTCACAGTGTATGTTGTTAGGGGTAAATCCCAATACCATCTGTGATGCTGTTTGCCAAAGACCAACTTGAGGTCCTGCTCACAGTGAATGAAAAGGCCCAACACCCACATGACGTCCCTAGATATTGGAGTGTGTTTCCATGCAATTGGCTATGGGAGCATTACCACAGCTGTTCCACATGCAATCAGCTAGAGGGTAATTGCAATTCATGCAGAGTCCATCAGCTGACCATGAGCATCACTTACAAAACCCATGCTGCTGCCTAAGCAAATCAGGTGTACTTCTCCACATCCACCAGAGAGGGAGTGAGAGAGACAGACAGAGACAAAGTAAGTCAGGAAAGGGATGGGATAGTAAAACCTAAGCATGTTTGTGTCACACACCTACCAGTACTGGGTTTCAAACCCCAGACTATGTATTGCTATCACATGTCTATGCAGTTATTGCATGTGCCACATAGCTTACATGTTGGGGAGCTGTCCAAAGGTATATCTGATGGTGAGTGACATCTGCAACAGTGATATAGGAGCAATAAAGTAGGTGTAGTACATGTGCCTGTCCACATGAAGAGGTGTCAATGTCAACACAGCCACACTCTCTCAGGGACTCATATGCGTTAACACAGTTGGCAGGGTCAGAAACAGACATTCTAACTAGCTAGTTTGCCACAATACAGTAATACGCAGGTATCACATACACCACAGGGGTTATCCGGATGATACGTGGGCAAAGGATATGTGAAAGTGTCTGACATCAGATGGCATGCTTCAGTAGGCCAATGGGAGTTGTAGTGAGTGTGAATGGGATCGAAAGCATCATACTCCACACACACAGACACAGAATGCCAGTACTGGCATGCATGGGTGCATTGCTTCACAGGTGTGTAGTGGTTGACTGCGCCAGAAGGCTGTACAAGGCTAGGTGAAGGGTATACCTTGGCATCAGGCCACATGACAATGATCTGCAGTGTGGCTCAGGGGTGTAGTGTCTGGATTGGCCCACACAAGTGGGTATTGTATTCACCATCCAGTCATCTGGGTTACTATTGTGTGTGGCCAGTGCTGTGCAATGCTTGCCATGTATTTATGCTATAGTCCATGACATGGGCGGTGTCTGGGATGTGCACATTTCCCATATGCATGTTCAGTGACAAGTGGAACTGTACCTGGGGTGTCTGGCCCATGTTGTGTACACAGATTGTTATCACTAGATGTTCCAGTCCTGGCCTCATGTGGCGGGATCTGGTAATGGACACCAGGTTGACCCTGCACCTACATTGATAGCATGATACAGGTATTCTCTGATATCAGTGGCATCTGTCCATACAGGGCATGTTTTAAGGCATGGTATGTCCTTTGTGGGTCACATTTGATGGCACTACAGTTGTTGCAGGCATCCAGTGGGGAACATAATGAAGGTGCACTGTCTGCAATCATGTGCCTATTGTAGTGATGGGACAGGGTGCCATGCCCTCTGTAGTCCACTGCAATCACTCCATGGTTACTATCTGTGGGCAATATGCACGGTACTACCAACAAAGCGGTTGTTGCCTAGGCAAGTGTGTTTGTGTATGAGACATGGGTTGGGAGTGTTCTCTGGGTAATACAAGGGTTGCTTAATTTTTTCACCAGGCCTTAATGTCACATGTAGGGGTATGGATTGGCAACCCCAGCCTCTCAGCTATTTGACATCTGTTATCCTTGTAAGGTGGACATTGTGACATATAATAGGCCCACCATATAAGAAATTTGCAAAACCCACTCCACAATGAGTCGCCACCTCCACACAGGATACAAATGACAAACACAGACACACACACACACACACACACACACACACACACACACACACACACACACACACACACACACACACACACACACACACCAAGCCTCACAGTTGCCGTGTCTAGGATTGGAACTCCTACCTAACTAAGTTATCACACTACAACATTACACAGTTATAGAACATGCCACAGAGATTACTGGGCTATCCCTTCCCCAAAGGTGCATTTCAAAGTGACTGACATCAGCAGGCTTGACATAGTAGGACAATGGGGAGGGCAGTGTGTGTGCATGGGCCATAACCCATTCCTCTAGAGGCAGACACACCATAATCAGGCACACACAGATTTATATTCCACAGGTACATGTATACACCTGCTAGATGACTACTGCCTTGTACAGTCATGTTACACAGTTAGCACTAGCACCACAGAGTTTATAATGCTGAGGGATTCCAAAGGCAAATGCCTACAGTGAGTGACATTTACACATCACATGGTTGTAGCCATTTGGCTGTGTGCTGGGTGGGACAGGCCTCATGATGGAAGGCTCTTTGTCACTGTCACTCTCTTTCACACATCTATGTATGTGTACTTTTGGCATATTATAGTGTGTTGTCCATGGATATATGTGTGTATTCCTATCCAATGTGTATGCAAAGCATGACTGGTGCATACTGAGGAGTGTATGCACTAACATCTGCAACTGACAGATATGTATGGTCCACTGTTGTTGCCAGACATAGGCTTCATTTCTTAAGTGTGTGAGCATGCCCAGTATGACCTTTCAGTATTTTGTTGTCTGACATTCCCTTCATTTCTTTATGTGTGGTAGCATGCCCAGTATGACCTTCTGTATTGAATGTGTGAATCCATTCCAGGTAGATTGTACTCCAGTGCAGACTTTTGTGTTCTACACCTACAGCTAGTAAACTGTTTCTTCAGGATATCAGTAGATCAGTTGACAATATGGAGTCAAAACTGGGCAAGGGATAGTGGGTACTACAGGTAATTTTGTCTGTGCTGCTTTTGCTACATGGTCCTGATGTTAGCAGATATATTCAGACATGTGTACTGTTATACACTGTGATGTTTTATGTCATCAAGTACTGTCAGGTAGACATTTTTGCTCACAGTGATGTCCTGGAAAACACAGGGTGAATGCAGCTGTGTCCAGTATTCTGGTCAAATGCCTACATATTCCTGTAAACTAATGCCATTCTGGAGGGGGAGCTGCAGACACTTGCTGCTGGGTCTGTGTAACTTGGTACAGTGGTGGCAGAGGATGCCATACTTGTACGTCCATCGATGTGATATTATGGCCTTATCTTGCTGTGGCAATACCTCACAGCTATACAGATTCACATAGGTTATCCAGAGGCAGGGGTCATAAGTCAGGACATTTTCTGATACTTTCCCTATAGTTATCATCTTATCACAGCAGTGTATTGGTGTTGGTCCACAGTTCATGCAGTGGGACATGGTGGACCTGTTGCTGTGGTTTGCCCACATGGCCTTTCATATGGGTTCTGTGGACTGTGTTATGTCATTATTTGGGAGTCAATGACATAACATATATTGGCAGTACGGGTGAGACACGGGCCTTTGGCAGAGGACTGTAGGCCATTTGGTAGTGATGCAGGCCAGCTGTAGAAGGCTGTTGCATTCTGTCAGTCCTACAGTCCCAGACTGCAATACAGTATATTCCCCTGGGGTGACAGGGTGGGTGTGCTGGGTGTTCATGCCAATACTTTATGTCAGTATTGATCCAGTGGTGTGGATGCTGGCAGGATGCTGCTTACAGCTAGGGACACACCTGCATGGGACACCTGCACTGCAAGCTGCATTCTTTTGCTATTGCCATACACAGGTGGGGGTTATATTGTACCCATTCCCAACAGCAGGGATAAGACCGGAGAGGTACCTGTGGGTGGTGGTTGGGTGAGCTGGGTGTATGTGTGCTATGGGCACTACTTGCATCTGACTCACAGATATGCATGTGGAATTCCACTTATGCTGGCTTGTGCAGGGATATCAGCTGTTTCTCAATACATCATTCCTATGACCTTTGTGGTCTGCGAGTGTTTGGCTAGATGACATCGGTATTCCCTACTACAAGCCTAGATAATGTGCTGTAAACCTGCATGTACAATGAGAAGGGTATGCCCATTTAACAGTTACACATTATACACTGGCTGTCTGAGGTACTTTCCCCTGTGTACTGCTTGTATATCTGGCCCAACAGTCATGCCATGTCCATCTTTCAGATGGTGACACATATTACCGCCGTACATTTACAATGGCTTACTGTTAGAATGTGTTATTCTGGGGTGGATTGTGTTTGGCACTGCAGTTGTGAGGACTTGGCTCTGTCATCGGCAGTACTGGGCAATGGCCACCATTACAAACCTCACCATGCATACATACTGACCACTCTCACACAATATGAAACACACACCAACCTAACACATGCATACCTGCATATTGTACAAATGCTACACTCTATCTTGCTACCTTGGCCACCTCAGGTAATCTGTGCTCCACTGGTATTATACCTACACATACATGTTACTACATTTCTACATAGGATTGCGGAGGCACACCAGAATGTTCCCACAGGTCTACATAGGAATGGGTGGGCACACTTGACTGTTACTACATTTCTACATAGCCTTGGGGGGGTACACCTGTATGTTACTACATGTCTACATAGGACTGGGGGGTGGACACACCTGACTGTTACTACATTTCTACATAGGATTGAGGGGGGCACACCTGTGTGTCACTACGTGTCTACATAGGAATGGGGGGGCACACCTGACTGTTACTACATGTCGACATAGGAATGGGGGGCACACCTGTTACTACATGTCTACATCAGATTGGAGGGGGCACACCAGACTGTTAGTACAGTTTTTCATAGGAATGGTGGGGGGGCACACCTGACTGTTACTACATGTCTACATAGGAATGGTGGGGGGGGGCACACCTGACTGTTACTATATTTCTACATAGGATTCGGGGGGCACACCTGACTGTTACTACATTTCTACATAGGATTGGGGGGGGCATACGTGACACTTTGTACACATTTGTTATGACTGTACTGATATGTCAGGTACTTCATTTCATTCTTTATTCTAACCTTTCATGCTGACTAGAGGCATATCAGTGTACTACAGGTCTTAGGTTTGATTGACCTACATATCAGTTTCTGATTTCTTACCCTTCAGAACTAACATCCCACTGCCTGACCTGATGTAGTCTGCCTGTGTAGGCTGGGGGGTTACCAATAGCCATCATTTAGAGGCCTTAGCACAGCCTTTGTTTGTGTTTGTCTACACCTGTCCTGCTGGCTAAGACTGCTGTTGGGTATGTGAGCCTCCCTGACTGGCATGTGTGTGTCCTATGGACACACATGTAGCCCAGCACATTTCCTGCAGTGGATTTTGTCACCATGTGAAGTACTGGCTACTATGGTGACACCAGTATGTGTTACATATCTCATGCTGCCACTATAGGTGTCTACTATCTGCTGGCAACCCATTCAGCCACTCGATTCCCATGCATGCTCACATCCATACTATAGATACAAGTAACAGCACATACTACTCCATTCAGCAATTGGTAAGAAGAGTGACTTACCTTGTGGTTGTGCCAGTATTGAGGATGGCGCTGGTGGGCTGCCTATGTCGGATGCACATAGTACACTCCCTATACATGGTTGAGCACAGGTAGTGTCATGTTTGGCATCCCTTTTACTGTATGTGCGAGTCAGAGGGAGGTGTCATTCCCTGGGTCCCTACTGAGTCAGTGTATGTGCTATATGTTGCCTCTTTGTCAAGGCCAGGGCATACTGGGCATGCCTCCTTCTACCTAGTGGGGCAGGCTCAAGTTGTTCCTCCTCCAAGTCACTATGTGCCTGTGCCAGTCTTGGCAATGGTGGGGGGCTGTGTGGCCCTGCCCCATGTTGTTCCTGCTGCAGCTGTTTCTGCAGGATCATATTGTGTAGCATGGCACATACGATGACAATATGAGTACATGTAGCTGGTGAGTACTGCAAGGCTCCACTGGATGTGTCCAGGCACCGGAACTGCGACTTGAGTATCCCAAACACACACTCTATTATAATTCTGGTCTGTGCGTGTGCCTCATTATGGAGTTCCTGTTCGGGTGTGTGTGCATTTCTGATGGGTGTCATTAGCCACAGCTCTAGTGCGTAACTAGCATCACCCACTAGGTGACCATAAGGGATGTCCCTATTGGCAAATCTCTGGTACAGCTGTGTCAGATGCCAGATGTGGGAGTCGTGATAGCTTCAAGGGCAGCCAGCACACACACATTCATTATAATGCCTTGGGCATCACACACGACCTGGCAGTTGATGGAGGGGAAGATCTTGCGGTTGATGTAGACCCTACCCCACTCACTGGGTGGTGCTTTGATGCATATGTGCGTGTAGTCTATAGCACTCATTACCTCAAGGTATTTGTTCTTTGGTGGAAGAGACGCATATTGCTGGCCAGTGCCTCTCGGGTGTTGAGGAAATATACGTGCTCACTGGCATGTGCTGACATGGCATCCAGGAAATGGTGGAGTACCCTGGATTCTGATGCCTGTGAGATCCCCATGATATTCCCAGCTGGCCTTTGGAAGGTATCTGTGGCTAGTATTCTTAGGCCTACACATACTTTGGTATCCACTGTGATGGGTTCCCCTTTGTTAGTTCTGTGTGTATCAGGCATGGCCGGCACAGCTCAACAATTTTCTGTAGGAGGTCCCAGTCCACCCTATAGTGCTCCATTATCTCCAGCTCATGTAACCCCTGGTAGGTTACCCTAGGTCTGTAAACTCTTCTTCTTCTCCTCACTGTGGGTTGGTCGACAGCATTCTCATCCTCACCACCTTCAGGCTCTTCCACGTGTTGAGGTATGATAGCTGCTGCACCCCCAATCATTTTGTTATTTTTGTTTGTTAAAATTTCCCCACTAGCATACACCGGTGGTGTAGAGTATGTGGGAAAAACCAGAGGAAAAGGTGTTTGCATAGTTTATAGTAGGGTTCTGGGCTGGGCTGCTGCCTGTGTAATTGGGTGATTCTGATACATTTCACCTGCCAGCTATGCTAGTTCTCCTAGATTACCTTCCTATTGCTGTTTTCCCTTCCCATTGCCTTCCTGTTTAAGCCTGGGTGCACGCCGCACAAACACAGTGCTCAAGTGTGCACAGAGCTGCTATTTCCTGGTTTACTTTTTTTTTTTCCTTTAAAACCCAGTGAGTGGCGCTCACACCCGCTTAGCCAATGTAAAGAGTGCTAGGCAGCCTCAGACACACACCCTTGCTTAGCTCTGCTAAGCTAAGGGCAAACCCGAGCCACAGAACTCCATTCCACTTACAGTATGCCTGTCACACACCCCTAGGATGTCAGCTAACTCTTAGGCTTGAACCATCTATTCCTGCACTTACACTGTTGGGTGCTGACTACCATTGAGGGGAAATCTGGGATTCAGTATCATTCCCCTCATTTGCATAGGATTGCCTGCTAATGCATAGTTACAGGACCCACACTGAGCCTCCCTCCTTAGCAACCACTATTCACTGGCCATGTTGTCTTCTGCCTGCCATTGAGTATAATGGCAAAATAGTGATTTTGGTTAGAATTCTTATTTCAGGTTATTTTTTATATTTTTGGCCCGATCCCATTTGCATTTCGCTGCCCTATGCTTAAACAGCCGAAATCAGCTAAAAAAAATAAAAGTTATTTTTTTTTATTTTTGAAACTGTTTTCCATGCCAATGGCCATATATTTGGTCATTGGCATGGTTTCAACATAATATACACACTTTATTTGGAGCTGTCATGGCTCCGTTTTGTAGTTTGCAGAAATGTACTTGGTTACTAACCGAGTACATTTCTGCACACTACACTAGTCCTGCACGGCCGGCTGACAGCTTCTTGGATCACAAATTCACCTCATTTGTATGGTTTCACCTGTAAATGAGGTAATTTTCATACAGGAGTTGCGTCCGTGCAGGAATAGTGCAGGATCGCTCGTGCACACCCCTGCAGCTTATTCCTGGATTGCACAGCAGGCATATTGCCTCCTGAAGCTCCTGCACTGTTCCTGCACACCGTGTAGGGCTTGCTGAATCTGGGGGCAAGTCTTATCACAAAAGAAATCATGTGCAATCATGGAAGTATCGCATAGAGAAAATTATAAAGCAATTAAGACAAGGAGTGTCACTGTTAAAAGAGTATTAAAAAGGGAACACATCAACGAAAGATTCTTAGAAAGATAGATGTGATAAAAGTGATGTGCAGTATTAGAACAGACCAGGATCTATCTTACACTATTGCAAATGTAAACTAAAGATATCAGCACATGCAGAAAAACTTAGAAGATATGCAGATAAATATAAAGGAAAAGTACAAAATGAGCAATTAATTGATCGCCCAAAAAGTTTTATAGAGAATTGGGAAACAAAGTAAAAGCAATAGAAACACCACCAAAAAAGAAGAATTAGACGTATTTTGAAAAAAAATGTCTATGAAGACTCTGTGGAACATAAAGATGCTGAATGGAAAGAAGACGTAAAAGAAACAGTAAGAAATTCAAATGTATAGAATATGAAATGGGATGAAGTAATAGACAGAGAAATTGAAACAAAATTAAGAAAACCTCCTAAATAGAAATCCCACATGCCCAGTTGCAGTACCTAATTTCTGGCTAAAAGTATTAACATCTTTACATGAAGATTTAGCCCTGAGTAAGCATTACTTTTATGCTCACCCTGAACAGACACCAACCTGTTTAACAACAGGAAAAAATGATACTCCTTAAGAGTGAACCTACAAGCTATCCTTAAAACTATAGACCAATAACTTGCCTTCCGACAATGTAGAAACGATATACTGGAATTGGTGGTGACAGAGTTTATAGTCATTTAAAAGAAAACTCAATTATGGCAATAGAACAAAAGGTTACAAAAGAAAGTCATATGGAACAAAGGATCATTTGTTGTTAAATAAAGTCATAATGGAGAACTGTAAAAAGGGAAAATATCTAAGTATGGCATGGATAGATTACAAAAAAGAATTTGACAGCATCCCTTATTCATGGATAAAGGAGTGCTTACAGATGCATAAGGTACACCATGCATTGATCAAATACATTACAGTGACCATGAAACAGTGACAAACCACTTTGCAGCTAAGCTATGATAGAAATTCAAATGGGTATATTCCAAGGTGACTCTTTGTCACCTCTGCTCTTTTGTCTTACATTAAACTCATTAAGTTGTCTACTTAACAGATTAAGTCATGGTTGCAATTTAGCTCCCAGACAATAGCAAAGTGTAAAGACGTATCTACTTTTTGTAGATGATTTAAAACTGTATGGTTCCTTAGATGAGTAACTGAAAGCACAACTGTAAGTGGTCAAAACTTCTTCAGGTGATATAAGAATGTCATTTGGCCTTGATAAATGTGCAAAAGCAACATTTAAAGCAGGACAGCTGCAACACCAAGAAAATCTCACTCTGGGACAGAAATGTGATATAAGGGAACTTGAGCAGGAGGGTGTGTATAAATATTTGGGAACTGATGAAGGACTGACAATAAAACATGAACAAATTTGAACAAAACTCAGTAAGGAGTACTTTGGAAGATTAAAATTAGTACTGAAAACAGCCCTGACATCTAGGAACAAAGTCCAAACTCTGAACCAATTTGCTCTTCCTGTTCTAACTTATAGTTTTAGGGTGACTGACAGGCCCTAAAAGGCATTGGATCAGATGGACAGGAAAATAAGAAAAATGCCTCACACTTATCAAATGAAATATTAAAATCAGTGTTTACCAATATTGTATATTCCCCTTTCTGAAGGAAGTATGGGCCTCCTCAAAACTGATTAGATACCCCAGTAAAAACAAAAAATAAAATAAATCTGCAGTCATAAGACTACATACATATCTGCTGACGTCTCCAAATCCAAAGAGAGTGAAGGTTTTGAAACATGCAGAGAACAAATCTAAGATGACTTCCCTGCTTAGTTTAGCAGAAGCATATAGGTGTCATATGAATGTAAATTTAAACAGAAGTAGAAAGAAATCAGGCAGCAAATGAATGTGTCAAAACACAAAAGAAAGAATACAAGGTGTAGGATCAGATAAGAAGACAAGAACTGTGGAATAGGCATAAATATAGTTGCAAGTACAGAAAACTCCTGGAACAGCCACATGCCAATTAGGGTCTGATGCAGGAATGGTTAAGGAGAGATGAATTTAAACTAACAAATGAAAGCCTAATATTAGTTACCCAGGATAGCGGACTACATAGAGATTGGTTTACAAAGTCCATTGAACATGTGGGAGAAATAGACAAATACAGGTTCTGTAAAACGGAACTGGAAACAGTCGTACATCTTGTTGTTGAGTGTGACACACTAATGGCAGAAGGCCTGTATAATGAAAGACATAATAATGTGGCAAGACTGTTGCATTGGGGATTGTGTAAAGATAATATCGAAGTAGCTAAAAAACACTGGAAACATGAGTCACAAAGCATTATAGAGAATGATGGAGTTTATATCACATGGGGTTACCCATTACCAACAGTTCAAAAATAGATGTGAGAAAATCAGATCTAGTAGTCCATGAAGAGAAGACAAAAGTAGCATTGATCATTAAATACTATACCCAGTGATTATAGTACCTTACATACAGAGAGACACAAAATCATAAAATACCAGGATTTGCAGGCAAAAAAAGAGGGCATTGTGGAAGAAGGATACCCAGACAGTTCCAAAAGTAGTAGGAGCAATGGGTTTCATAAAAAATAATTTGCAGTCTTATTTAGATATGTTACCAGTACATGTAACTCCATATGAATTGCAGAAGGAGTCAATTCCAGGAACATTGCAGGTGCTGCAAAGAGCACTTTTGGCTAACATCAAAGACTGAAACAATACTAATGTCACAAACTTTAATCATATTTTAACTTTGGAATGGGGTCCATTCTCATCAAGGTATTAGAAACCCAAAAGACTTGGAGAAATTAAACCTGAAATGTGATATTTCAGTGGTCTGCATATGCATTAAATGGATGGACAGAATAGTAAGATATAAATCCAGATTTTGGGTGGAAGCACCTACAAGCAAGCCTTGGAAAGCTGTTGTGGCAAAACCATAATTGACTTCCAAGCTTGTAGCTAATTTTTATTTCTTCATGCACTTATATACTATGGAGAAACAGCTTGTTTCAATTAAGGTTGTCAAATTTACTGATTTGAAGAATGCAGTGAAAGCCACTGCTGTTCTAGTAGATTGTGGTTTGACTGTCCCTTAATGATGTTTACTTCTGGAACTATAGAAGAATTCCATGCAAGAAGCTATTAGGTGGAGATAAGTTATTTTCCACTTCAGCTATCACAGACTCTCTAGATTTTTGCCACATATTTTTCTTCCGGTCCTTATAAAACTTGTGGTTTTCTGGCAAATCATTGAGGACTGAAGTCCTTAAATAATGACATATATTTGAGGATCAAATCATATCCTTGAGAAAATGAATGCTAATATACAACCTGTTGTTCTAGCAATTTCCTAAGCTTCTAAGAACAATATTTAAAATCTGTATCTATTTTTGGGCCTTTGTGTCCCCATCATTTTAGGCTCTCTCCAGATTTATTGCGCTAAGAGGTTGAGAGGTATATTAAAAGCAATATCCATAGATGTAAACATGCATGAATGAGTTATTATATAAGCAAAGTTACCCAACTTTTACAGAAACTGTTGTACTTTTCATGGTACATAATTGCATTATCGTCATAGAAAATGGTGGAAAGTTCACAGCACATAGCAGCATACCACTTTGAGACTCTTTCTTTTAGTTGAAATAAGAGTCAATAAAAAGTTAGTCTTCTAGGTCACGAAAGTTAAAGGCATTGTGAATACCAGTTCAAAGGGAAGTGATGTCATTGTTTATTGAAAAAAAAAATAGAATTACAAGGTGGTATGGGATTTTTCAGAGAACTCATATGTGGCACCCAAGATGCCCACTGTAGAAAAAATACCACTGTGATAAAAAAAATAATTAAAATAAATACAAAACATCAAACCAAAAAAGTTGAACTAATAGTCTATATTACAATATCAAGTTATGGTGAAGAAAAAACATTGCAAATAAATGTGTAATGTACAGAGGCTGTATTCTTGCACACACTGGATGTGGGGAGATATGCTTCCAAAGCCCTGACTCTAAATATGCAAATCCATAGTTTCTGCATAAATAAAACGAGTGGGAACAAGATAAGCTATTAGTGCCAAGCAATCAAAAAGCACTGTCTTAAAGCCAGAGACTCAAGTATCTTGTAGCTAATGTAGACTGCTATTCACCCTCATCCATGAATACGACTTCAGGAAAACAGCCATGGGGAGGGAGTAGGAGGGCACTTTTAAGGTTAGGGAGCTGGTGGAAGATTTTAGGGTTAGGGTACCAGAAAAAAGAGTGTTAAGGTTAGGAGCGGGAAGGGAATTTTAGAGTTAGGGACCAATCAGGGAATTTAGGTTTAGGGAGGGGGGCTTGGAGTTTTAGTTTTAGGGAATAATCAGAGACTTTAGGGTAAGGAAAGGGGAGTGGGGTTTTAGGGTAAAACAGCAAGGACTGAGGTAGAGAACTGAGTGGAAGTTTTAGGTTTAGAGTTTAGATTCTGGTGGGCCTAATCAGTTTTATAGGGTAGGGTGTTGTGAGGGCTACATAGAAACAGGAGATTGGAAGAGTGGAACTTAGAGCACTTTCTTTTTTAACAAGTGTCAGCAAGCAAGTGTGTTGTGATTTACTAACATGGAAACAACTGTATCAGACCCCCAAACAACTTATATTGTACCGTATAATAAATTATGACTCTAGAGTTAACATGCAGCCGGTAGTAGGTGTGGGACAAAGTCACCTATAGTAAGGATACAGGGGGGGGGCTGTTTTGTTTAAGTCCTTGATTTTGTTTGTTTTTATGTTTTCATATATTTTCCTTTATTTCATATTGCACACTGATATTTTATCTTTCCATTTAGAGTTCTGGTTGTCTAGTTTCTAAAATGCTTACATTGTTTAATGTAGTGGAGACAATATACTCTATTATTCCAGATGACTTTCTCAGAATTAAGCATTCTTGATTGCTTCAGGCTTCTTTGTTTTGAGAATTGAATATTTCTGAAATTCTATTTTGTGTGTATTTATTTATTTGCTCATTTGTTTCCTTGTTTATTTTGTTGAGGCGTCATTGTGAAGACAAAAGCATGCTGCAGTTGTTTACTTTATTATGGTGTTCATTAATAACCCCTAGTACTCCTTTAAGTAAAATCTTAAAAATCAGTTTAGAAGCCAATGGTGCATTCTACAGAGACATTCTAATAAGGCTAGCAAAACATTTTAAAAGATGAACAAGACAGGCCATCAGAAAGTAGTTCTGAAAGGTAATCCTTCAGCAGTAGCTAGTACTTGTAGAAGAGTAAATCCATAACCCTTTCTGCTTTGTTAAGACTTTCTAGCATAGTTGTTGTTTCCTTGTTTCCTGGTGGATTGACAGGACTTGTAGCATCTAATATACATGATAGATGGTGCATATAAGGAATTTTGCTAAGCTGGGGAAGGAAAGTTTTCCCTCTGAGTATGGCGAGGGTTCTGCAGTCATGTCACATCAGCTGACACATCACAGCTGCTACGCCAAATGAGAGCTATTAAAACTTGAAGTGACACTCCAATCCCATGTGTAAAACTGGGAAATGGGGTTGTGAATAGGTTAATGGATGCAGCTTTTTCGTCTGCTGCCCTTTGCATAAACATTTTGAACCAAAGGAAATGGGGGAAATGAATACAAGTTGTTCTGTTACAGTCTTCGTCGGTCATTGAAGTCCTGGTTCAAAAGTTCAGAAACTGACCATTCCAACAGGATGCAATTCGATCCCTGAATATCTATCCTCATAATTGGTTAAGTTTGAGAACATACAAACCATATAATGCCACACTTAGCCAGAAGAGCTATTTGGCTCAAACCAATCTGCTAACAGATAGTCTATGATAGTCTATGCATGGCAAATGAACTGCCTAAAACTGGAGGTTCACAGAGTCATAGCAACTCAGTTACCCTGAATGCAAACTGTTGGGGGGTGTGATTGGTACCACATTTGACACGCAAATCAGTCCCTCCAAACAGTATCAGGAAGCATTTAACAGTCACAGTTGCAAATTACAGCTGCTAAACAATGGTCAGTCAATTAGTATTTATTTACCAAGAGCTGTAGTAGAGTTAGTATAGCTATTTGCTATGGTTTAGCATAGCAGTTTTGCAAAGAACTGTCATGTAGATGCACCATAATTCACCCACCCTGTCACACCCAGTCTTGAAGAAAAGTGTACTGATTTATTTATTTATTTATTCATTCATCCATTCATTTACTCTTATAGTGAGGGAACTGTAGAAAGAACTTCTCAAACATCTTTGCTGCAATTCAGTACAGATGTGAGCAAAGGCAACATTTCTGTTAATGCACTTAAGAGATTTTTTTTTTTTTGTAATCTGGAGGCATCAAATATGGCATCATTGTTTAGGTCCCCAACCAACCAACGAACCAGGCTACCTATAGCTCTATTCAAAGATAATTCCGGTTCATATGCATGCTTGTCCACTCTGCAAGAGAGAGTATGACTTTGTTCCACTTTCATTTGTTTATGTACTGCATCACTGTTAAGTTGCCCATTATCAGTTTTAGAACTCTATGAAAAAAATGCTTTTAAATGTTACTACTCCAAGAAGCACCAATATTTATTCCAATGTGATGTGAACTACCTAATAAAAAAACACTAAGCAAAAAAAAGACAAAAAAAAAAAAGAAAAAAAAACAGCAGTAGTTGTTGAAGAATCCTTACTAGCACCAAAATAACATCTGGTACCCATTTTGTTTTTATTTATGATATGAACTACCACCTGAAAGGATCCTGGTTCTCCTTGAACAGAAAGATCATTAAGTAACCTCTCAAACTGAAGTCTAGATCCTTCAATGACAGAGAAGCTACTTTTGTGCAACTAACTAAATGTGAAGTGTACATAATGATTTGCATTCAGTCATTACACGTTACCAACACTTTAATAGAATAGCTGTTCTGTGCAGCAGCTGTCTAACTGAGTCACAGTGAAAAAATGAATTTCAAAATGACCCCACTTCATTACCAGTGGTTATGGGTTTTGTGCTCCAAACAGTGGTAAGTAGGAGTTGTCTTCTTACATCAATGAGTTGAGATTTAATACAGGATTAAAACAGGAAGTAAAAAAAGCATACTTCAACTAAGATTTGAGTAATTCGTATGATCTTTTAAAATGTATTCACACTGTGCCTTTCTTCCTGGCTCTTCAGCAAAGTAGTTGCAAGTTATACTCTCAGACAGCACCTGCTGCTTGCAGGGCAGGATTATACTGCATTTGATATGTGCTGACTGTACAGTACGGATAGTATTGCACTGTTAATTAACAAATCGCACACAAAACCTTACGAACCTCATGTGGGAATTGTCATTGGTGATGACTTTGATTTGAAATGAATTTGCAGTGATTTTCACAATTTTCACATACTTGAAGTCCATTTGCTTAGCAGAAATGTCATTCTAATTGTCACATGACCTGAAAGTGCATACTCCTATGCTCATAGCTGCACTGACCATGTGAGTGATTAAAACTTACTTTTTTATGATTACATGCTTGTTTTGGAATACAGTTTGAATATTCAGTAATTGAAATTAAAGAGGAGTGCATGGATGACACCTGAATGTAAATAATGAGGTATGTCATCTGATTGCCCTTGGTCTTTAAGACAGTATGAAAGATTTTCACATGTTTGAACTTACCACACACAACAACCAGCTTGGTTATTTTCTAAAGGCTGGGATCTGAGGTGAACAGAAATCCAAATTGTTGATATTTATTTATTTATTTATTTGACATTTGTTTTCTGGGAAGGTCTGACTGGATATAAAGCCCCTTTTCAGTGGCAGTCCGGGGAGAAAAGCCCCAACCATACAAGTAAAACAGTCATACATTATTTAAAGGGTGTATACGTTTGCACATTATTTACAAAGAATAGTAGTAGAAGTTCCAAAAGATACATACTAAATGTAGAAATGGTTAAAGTACCTAGTGGTTTGCAATCAATTGCATACCAAGGACAATTCGACATTATACGATATATGCATTTAGCTTTGAAAAATTGACATAAAGTAGACACATAAGTGGATAAAAGAGGTACATAAGTACATTAAGTACTTGGCAAAATCTGCAAGGAAGACAACAGAGAGAAGGGTGGGAGTTAAATAGTAGGAGGAATGAAGATTAACCAGGAGCTGAGTATGAGAAGAGCCAGGAGTCAGCTAAGCCAGACTTCAGAAGATTTATGAACTGTGTGGGGTTCTTGGCTGCAAGAATAGTTTGAGGGATAGAGTTCCAAGTCCTGGAGATTCAGTTGGAGTAGAGTGAATCCCCAAAACTGTTATTTTATTTTGTAACTTGTAGTAGGAATTTGTCAGAGGATCTTAAGAGTCTTTTACTGGAGTAGGGATGTAGTAATTTTGAAGTGCTAGACACTTCTCAGGTTGGTATATTATGTTATGGGCAGTTGTGAGTTGGGTTAAGATTAAGAGGTTGGGAAGTTCTAACCAGTTAAGTTGGTGCAAATCTAGCAATCTTGTTGTAGCGGGTTTCAAGCTTAGCTAGCTCTATTTTCTTGAGGTTGGTGAAGATAGCAGAGGCATATAGGAGGGTCAAGAGTAGTTGTGTCCTGGCAATAGATAATCTAGTTGAGCTGCTGAGATATGGTTTGATTCTATAAAAAGAGACAAGTTTTATGTGAACCTTTTTAATAATTAAAGGTATATATTTATCGAATTTCATTTTATTATCAGTGGTGACTCCTAGGAATTTTGCATGGGATACTGAGTCTATTTTGGTACGGTTTGATGAATCGATAACAAAGCGGAATGATCATTCAAAGGTTTTGCTATTTGAAAAGATCATTAGTTTACTTTTAATGGTATTAAGAATTAATTGGGTATTAGAGGGCCAAGATTCTATATCTGAGGACTCTTGAGTTATTTCCTGGAGTTGAGATAGGGGTGGTGCAGCACAAATAGTCATGGAGTGATCTGCATATTGTATGATAGTGGCGAGGCAGGTAGCGGTATGGAGTTTATTGGTGAAGATAGTGAAAAGGAGTGGACCTAGGACTGAACCCTATAGAACACCAACTGTGATAGGTAACAGAGAGTAGAGATCATGTTGCCATTTGATGGCTTGTTTTCAGTTGGATAGGTAATTCTGAAACCATGCAAGGACAAAATGGCTTAGTTTTGGGGCTGAAAGTTAATCAAGAAGGTTTTGTTGGGAGACAGTATCAAATGCTTTTGACAAGTCTAGGGAGATGGAAGATACTAGCTGTCAGTTATTTTTTAATTGGTTGATTGTATTGGTGAAACATATTAGAGCGGTAGTGGTACTATGGTTGAGTCGAAAGTCATGTTGGGTATTGGCTAATAGTTTGCTGCCTAATAGGTAGTTTTGTTTATTTATTTATTGACATTTGTTGACCGGGAAAATCCACTGGGTCAGAATAACCCATTTTCAGTGGAGGCCTGGGAAGAAAAGCTCCAGTAACAAATTAAAAATTACTACAAGAAACAACAAAATAAAAATTATTATACAACAGGATAAGATTTACAGTAATAAGAAACCATACAAATATAAATAACAGTTCTTAGTGACAGAAATATACAGCATACAATGTCATTATGCAGTGAAAATAAATGACAGTAAAATTTGCACAATATATAAATGGATAACTTGTTGAGGACATTCAATATAAACAATCATGGTACACAGTATATTCTGTACAATATGAAGGAGATTATACTTTTGCCTCGTGGAAGTTTCTTAAGGATTAAATATTGATTATTATACAACGACCCCCATTAATATTCCAAAACGTGCACGCTGATTGGTCAGCGTGCACGTTGTAAATCAAAGACTTATACTAATGGAAAAAGGTCCGGTCGCCCGGACTTTTTCCATTAGTATAAGTCTTTTTTTTGGACAGCAATGGAGAACAGAAGAGCTCCGTTGCTGTTATCTCGCTATGTTAAATGAGTTTAACATAGCGATATATCTTAAAAAAACACAACAGAGATCTTCCTTTCTCTGTTGCTTTTTTAAAGCTTCGCCCTTGTGACCAAACCACACCAACCATTGGTAAATCCAGCATTTTACCCACACCCAGGCATGGGTTATTGCTTAAGTATACTTTGTTTAAGAGAAAGTCACAGAAGTACAGTTGGTTTAATAGTATTTCTGTTGATCTAAAAAAGGGGTATTCTAGTCAGTAAACTCATTGGTGTTGGTTTATAGTGTTATGATGTTCTGATCACAAGGACAGATGTGATTATTAAGAAAGTGATTTTTTAGGGTGACTTTGAAGGTTTTTAAAGACTCAGTTTGTGTTATGGAGGGTTGTAGGGCATTCCACAGGTTTGCTATGGAGTTAGACTATAAGCTTTGTCCAGCTCTCTTATTGGGTTTGTATACAGTAAGAAGCTGTTTATTAGTAGAATAAAGATTTCGGGTTGGGATGTAGGATTGTACAATAGAATGTAGTAATGGGTAATTATTTGGATTGTATATTAATTTATGAGCAAGAGTTAGTTGAGTGTATTGGAGGTAATGTGGGAATTCCAACCATTTTTAATTCTTTAATGGTGCAACAGTGGTGAGCATGGTTTTGCAGTCCAGAAGCAAATTTAGCAACTTTACAATAGCATGATTGTAGTTTATTGGTTAAAGATGCACGAAGGTTGGTGAAGATGGGGGAACCACAGATGAGTGAGGGAAGTAGGAGGGAATGTGCCAATTTTATTCTTGTGGGCTTATCCATATACAGTTTATGTTTATATAGTTAACTAGTTTTGAGTATGTTTTTTGATTGTTTTAAGAATGTGTTGTTCAAATAATACTTTATCATCTATAGTGATGCCCAGAAGTTTAGCCGTTTTCACTACTTCAATTTCTGTATTATTTAGGGAGTAGATTTTGAACTCTTGTGGGGGTGGTTTGGAAGAGAATATTAGTAGTTTGGATATTTTGGGATTAAGTAGTTACTGAGCTTTGTTCAGCCATGTTTCTATGTTTGAGAAGGTGTTTTATGTTATTTTGAGGAGATCTGGGGAGTTGTTGGCTGGGGATATAATGGTATAATCATCAGCATACTAGATGAAGAACTATGTAGGGAGACAGTAAGGAGATCATTTATAAATACATTAAAAATAATGGTCCAAGAACGGAGCCCTGGGGGATGCCTACTTTATTAACCAGATAACCAGATTGATTGTTTTGCCATCTGACAGAGTGTTGTCTGTCTTTCAGGTAGCTAGTAAACCAGGTAATGGTATGTTCAGTACATACTAATGTTTATAATTGTTGGATAAGTTTGATATGTGATACAGTATCAAAAGCTTTGGAAAGATCTAATAGAACTACTGATGTCAATAGACCAGAGTTCATAGCTTTTTTCAGGGTATTAGTGAAAGAAAGTAAGGCTATTGTACTATGTGCAGGACAGAAACCATGTTGGGTTTGGGCTAAGAAATTGTCTGTGAGGTATTTTAATATTTGGGTATGTATACACTTTTCTGATATTTTCGATAGTGGTGAGAGAATGGAAATGGGTCGGTAGTTGGTTAAATCGTTAGTATTTTCACCCTTATGCAATGAGGTTATGATAGATTTCTTCCTATTTGATGGACTGTGGATTCAGAGATGGATCTATTAATTAAAATACTAGTGGGATAGGCTAACACATTTGCACCAACGACTGAAGTTCATGAGCTGTGAGTGAATACATCTCTCTAGAATTTTGGATAGTGGGAATAGAATTGCTATTGGCCTGTAATTAGAGAACTCTCTAGAGGTTCCACCTTTATGTGATGGGATGACGTAGGATACTTTCCATATTTCAGAAACATACTGTTCTGTGATGGAGTGGTTTATTAATATATAGAGACTGGATAAAAGATTGCATTGGCTGCTAGTTTCAGATATTCAGTAGACAAATTATCAGCAGCAAGGGATATGGGCTTAAGTTTGTTTATCATTTTTTGATGGTGCTGGTTTGGACGGGCTTTATAGAGAAGGCAGAGGTAGTTTCCACAAATCCTGTAGGTATTGCTAGGGGAGTATTGCTGTCACTTTTGGTTAGTGATAGATTGGAGTCAGTAAAATATGCGTTGAATTGGGTTACTATATTGTCGGTAGTATTTGTAGTGGTTGGGGTTGGAGTCACAGATTGGTGAAGTTGTTGTAGTTGTTTTATAGTAGCCCAGAATTTTTGAAGATTGTTTTGGTGTTTTTGTTTCATGGCATTATAGTAAGTCTTTTTATCATACTTGATCTATTTTTTGGTTTTATTTCTTAGTTGCCTGTAATAATCTAGGGGGCTTGTTTTTTACTGGTCTGATGTTTTGCCCAGGCTTTGTCTCTAAGCTTGAGTAGCTGCTTGGTGTCTTTTGTTAGCCAGGGTGAGTAGTTTGAACCCTGACAGTTCTAGTAGGCTCTAGGCTATTAACTATGTCTAGGAATGTGTTGTTAAAGTATTCCAAGGCAGAATCTAGTCAGCGTACTTTTAGTGGAGACTAGTCACAATGCTGGAGGATGGATATAAATATTTCAGGTGTAAAACTTTTCTTGCTGTGAATTTGTCTATATATAGTATTTTTTGTAGGGTGCAGTTGCTTCCTGAGTATATAGGTAGATAGATGGTTACTGATGCTATCAGGGTAGCATCCTGGTTAATAGGCAGTGAGGGTTTCTTGGTTAGAATCCAATCAAGTATAGAGTGTCTGTTACTGTTTTTGTCAATTCTAGTTGGGGATATTATTAGTTGGGAGAATTCATGCAGGTTGATGAAGTTTGATGGGTGGTCTGAGGTACACATGAGCCACTTGGTATTGAAGTCTACCATTATTATGTTTTCCTGAGTAAATGTTAAGGAGGGCCAGTGGAGAGAATCTTCAGTTTGATTGGTGTTGTTACCAGGAGGGATGTAATTGTTATGAGAGTGATATATTTATTGAGATTAATTTGGAGTTGTGCAATTAATATTTCAGCATTATTGAGTTGTGGGGGGTTTGGGTCTACACTTTCTAGTTTTAGACTATTCTTATAAATTATTGCTATTCCTGTCTCACACTTGTATGTTCTGTCTAGTCTGTGGATGCTCAGCCAGGTTTTATTTAGAACTGCTCTATCAGAGGAGTAGAGGGAGAGAGAAGCATGCAGTTCATGTGTTTTATTTGTTAGACCCCTGGGGTTCGTATTGAGAAGTAGGAGGTCAGAGTTGTTATGTGGTAGCATAGTAAGGATGTCAGTGTGTGTAAGGGGTGTTGTGTAAGGTTTTTGTTGATTGATTGTGGGGGCCTGGATTAGGGTGGATGTCACCGCTTAGTTTGAGGTGATATATTACATTTAAGTGAGGATGAGCATGTTTGACTGTTAGTTTTGTGTATTTATGAACTAGCTGACTAGTTGGGAGTTGATGTACTTATCTGCATGTGAAAAATGAAAAGATGGTGTTATTAAAGAGGTTTGGCACTATGTGAACGTCTATGGGTGGAGCATGGGATAGAGATGGGAGCAAAGTGGTAGGATGTTGTTCTTGAGACACAATTAGTCTCCAAGTCAACTAGAATTCATCAGTGTTTGGATGATGTTTTGGCTGTTCATTCCAACCCTTTGCTTAAGAATATGACTGGCTTTGCAGCAGATGCTGAATCTATGGTAGCAGGTGGTCAAGAAACTACAATCCTGAAGCATATTATGACACTGGACAAGAAGCTACACCATTTTAAGTGGCTGCAATGGCAGTGTTTAAGTTTTCAAGCATACCTTGAACTAGGGATTGTTCCAGAGGTTTACGTATATTAAAAAATGCCAACTTATCATAATACATACCCAGTCTTGTTTAAAACATGGCAGGAATTAAATCTTAAACTCAGTGCTGACTACATGACCCTTATGAATGATTTTTTTCTAGATATTGAAAAAGAACTGTAAAATGAGATGTTAGCACTGGAAAATGACATTTTAAACACATCTTATTATAAATATTATTTGCACTGTTATAGTCCTATGTTGGAACATTTAATAGTCTATGAGAAATTAACTGAACAAATGAAAAAGCATATGTTAACTAAGGATATCAATGACTTTAGGATTGGAAATATTTTTTTTTCTTGGCCTAAGAACACAAGGCTGTTGAAGGCAAGCACTGGTAATTCTATGCATGAACTAGATGACATTACTTTACTAATGACTGCTTCTTTATTGAGAGGTGGTGCATCTAATCCATTTGTAAATGAAAATGCTTTGAATGTAAGTACTGCACATGATGATGGTGTACAAAATATTGTGCTACAAAGGGACTTATCTGTACATACCACCACCAATTGTAATAATGTTAATACATTTGCAGTACCATCTACATCTAATAATGCAGTTTCCCATGATAATGAATTTCATCAGGTTCTGATGTCCATCAAGTTGAATGTCCCGGCGAGAGTGGAGCTACGAACAAGAGATCTATCACAGGGAAGAAATACAAATAAAAGAGGAGACATCCGCATGAGATCAAATGGTCCGCAGACTCACAGCAGGTCAAAAGTGAAGCGATGAACAATTTCAGACAATTTTTACATTGTTAATTTATCTATCATCCAATCATTGTATGATGGCTCCACTGCCTTGTGGACATCTTTGGGAGAATAAAAGGCTATAGGAGTAAACCCAGACAGAATATCTGAAATGGAGCCCTTAAGTCTGCTGGTTGTCAAGTCTGACTTCCTTACAGCAGCTTCTGCAACCAAGCTGATGCCAAATGTATCACTCTGTGTTCCTTTGGACCACAGCAGGGAGGTGGAGAAGGGGATCCTGTCAATCGGGCATCTCAGGATCTCCATATACTAAGCAGTAGCCCAGGATATGCATGATGTTAACATCATTAAACTGTACAAGACCAAAGGAGACTGAACTGACTGCAACATCTACAGTGTAATACCCTTCTTTAGCATTGCTGGGAAAGCCTTCACCTGTGTAGTTCTGAACAGGCTGAATTCACTTGCGGAACGTGTTTGCCCTGAGGTGCAATGTGAATTCAGAGACAGGAAGGTCCATGATTGATATGATCCTCTCACTAAGGCAGCGGCAAGAAAAGTGCCACGCCGCAAGCAAAGGAAACCATTGTACATCAACTTCATTGATCTAACTACGGCATTCAACTTGGTTAGCAGGCAAGGACTCTACACCCTGCTACAGAGGACTGGATGTGTCCCACAACTCCTAAGGATGATTACATCTTTCCACAAGGACATGCAAGGTATTGTACAATATGATGGCTCCTCCTCAGACCCATTTCCAGTCAGGAGCAGAGTATAGCAAGGGTGTGTACTTGCTCAGACACTCTTTGGCAGCTTTTTCTCTCTGCTACTGTCCCATGCCTTCAACGGGTCCAAAGATTTTGCATATCTTCATACCAGAAGCTCTGGTAATCTCTTCAACCTTGCACACCTCTGAGCGAAGACCAAGGTACAGATAGTATTAATTAGAGAGATGCTGTGTGCAGATGATGCTGCCCTGACTGCTCACACGGAGGAAGCACGAAAAACAGGTAACATCAATCCAATGGGTTGGAAAGCTCTAGCTGCAAACCTCATTACTTGGAGACTGGCCACCAAGACAGGTAGTCAGATGAGTGAGAAGAAGAGAGAATAGCTGTGTGAGGAGAAGAGAGAGCGCAGATGGCAGAGAACAGTTTCAGTACCTACACAGCCAGGTGTCAGCTAGACCTGCACAAATGGTAACAGAGTCTGCTGGTCAAAAATTGGACTTTATAGTCACAACAGGCACTGCAATTCAACCACTAACTGATTTTGTGATGCAAACGTCATTGTTTCTTAAGACAGAGAAAGGTCGTTATAATTTATCTAGCAGGATACTTTCTGCTACTGATATTTTCTTGCTAAGAAGAGGCTTGCTGTTTATACCAACAGCTAAGGACTCTATTGTGGATGCTATAACTGATCTTAAGCTGTTTCCAAAGAATTTAATATTAAACTAATGATTCAAAATTCTGCCACTAATAAACAGGTATGTAAATGTTTAAGCACTTTTGTTCATGTTATCTGTACTGTAATTACAACATTCTATAATACTTGTAAGAAACAGACGTATGAGCTTTTTAATAATGTGAGGCATAATAAGAGTTATAATTTGTCAAAAGAATAATATAAATCTCTAAAGCAACTGCAAAGTAATACTAGTATTGTGATTAAACAGGCAGACAAAGGGGGGGTGCCATAGATATAATGGATAGCTAAAAATATAATCAGTCTATGCAAGCATTTTTAAATTATCCAAGTACTTTCATTCATTAAACAGTCGTAATGTGGATAACATAGTACGTAGGGTTAATGATATTATTTATAAGCCTCAGGTATAAGATGATATTACATGTGAACTGTTCAATTTCTTGTATGTTGCTAATCCTGTGCTTCCCATTTTTAATTTTTCCAAACCTTTTGGGTTTCTAATACCATGACGGGAATGGACCCCATTCCTAAGTCAAAGTATGATTAAAGATCATGAAATTAGTATTGTTTCAATCTTTGATGTCATCCAAAAGTGCTCTTCACAGCACCCACAATGTGCCCAATAATGACTCCTTCTGCAGTTCGCATGGGGTTACATGTACTGGTAACATATCTAAATATGATTGTAGAGTCTTTTTATAAGACCCATTGCTCCTGCTACTATTGGAACTGTCTGGGTATCTTTTTTTCACATTGCTCTCATTTCTGCCTGCAGATCCTGATAGTTTATGACTTTGTGTCTCTCTGTACACAAGACACTGTAGTCACTGGGTGTGGTGATTTCAATGATCAATGTTACTTTTGTCTTCTTTTCATGGACTACTATATCTGGTTTTCTAGCATCTATCTTTTGAATTGTTGGTAATGGCTGATGCCCATGTGATGTAAACTTCATCATTTTCTATGATGCTTAAATTGTGACTCATGTTTCCAGTCTTTTTGAGCCACTTCAATACCATAATGTTTGCACAATCCCGAGTGCAAGTCTTGCCACATCATTATGCCTTTCGATATACTGTCCTTCTGCCATCAGTATGTCATAACCAGCAATGAGGTGTGCAACTGTTTCCAATCTGGTTTTACAAAACCGACATTTGTCTGTTTCTCCCATATGTTCAATGGACTCTGCAAACCACCGTGTACGTAGCCCACTATCTTGGTCGACCAATATTAACCTTTCATTTCTTGATTTGAATTTGCCTCTCCTTAACTATTCCTGCATTCACTCCTGTTCAACATGAGGTTCTTCCAGACGTTTTCTATACTTGCAACTATATGCATTTTCCACATTTCTTGCCTTCTCATCTGGCCCTTCACCTTATATTCTTTCTTTTGTTTTTTTGGCACATTTAGTTGCTGCCTGATTTTTATGTACTGCAGGTTTGATTTCCATTACTGCTTGACACTGATATGCTTCTGCTAGATTAAGCAGAGAAGTCATCTTTGATTTATTCTCCTCATATGTTTGCCTCTTGTGAGGTCAGCTGATATGTGTGGAGTCCCACGATTGCAGATCTCTACTTGTAATCAATTTCAAGGAGGCCCATTCCTCCTTCAGAACGGGAAATATATAATCTTGGTATGCACTGATTTTTAAAATCATTTGGTGAGCATGAAGCGTCCTTCTTGTTTTCCTATCTAATCTATCCAACACATTTTGGGGCCAGTCAATCACTCCAAAACTGTGATTTAGGGCAGGAAGAGCAAGCTGGTTTAAAGCTTGGATTTTGTTCCTACATGTCAATGCTGTTTTCAGGATTAATTTAAGTCTTCTAAATTATTCCTTACTAAGTTTTATTCACATTTGTTCATGTTTTATTGTTGATCCTTCACCAGTTCCAAAATATGTATACACTCCCTCTTGCTCAAATTATTTTATATCACATTCTTGTCCCAAACTGATGTTTTCCTGGAGCTGCAGCTTTCCTGCTTTAAAGGTTGCTTCTGCATATTTATCAAGACCAAATGACATTCTTATATCATCTGAAAAAGTTTTGACAACTTGCAGTTGTGCTTTCAGTTCTTCATCTGATGATCTTTACAGTTTTAAATCATCGACAAAGAGAAGGTGAGAAGTCTTTACACTTTGTTGTTTTCTAGGATTCCGATAATAACCATGGTCTAAGCTGTTAAGTAGACAGCTTAATGGGTTAAGGGCAAGGCAGAATAGCAGCAGTGACAGAGAGTCACCATGGGATATCCCCTTTTAAATTTTTATCCATGGGATAATAATTTGTCCTTTATCATGACTTAATTGCAAAGTGGTCTGCCACTGTTTCATGGTCACTGTAATGTAGTTGATCAGTGCAGGGTGTATCTTATACATTTTTAAGTACTCTTTATCCATGAATGTGGGATACTATCAAATGCTTTTGTGTAGTCAATCCATGCCATACTTAGATGCTTCCCATTTTTACAGTTCTCCACTATGGCTTTATTTAACAACAAATTATCCTTTTTTCCAATATGACTTTCTTTTATTGCCCTTTTGTTCTACTGCCATAATTGAGTTTTCTTCTAAATGACTATAAACTCCGTTGGCAACAATTCCTGTGTATAGTTTATACATCTTTGGAAGGCAAGTTACTGGTCTATAATTTTTAGGGTAGCTTTCAGGTTCACCCTTAAGTAGGAGCATAGGGTGCACATATAAATAGTGCTTACTCATGGATAAATCTTTGTGCAAAGATGTTAATACTTTTAACCAAAAGTTAGGTACTGCATCTGGGCATGGGGTTTTCCAATTAGAGGCTTTTCTGAACTTTGTTTCAATTTCTCTGGCTGTTACTTCATCCCATTTCATATCCTGCATCTTTAAACTTCTTATTCTTTCTTTTACTTCTTCTATCCATTTAGCATCTTTGTTATGTTCCACACGATCTTCATAGATACTTCTCCAAAATGTATCTATTTCTGCTTTCTCTTGCCAGTTTTTCAATTCCTTTTACCTGTTTCCCAATTCTCTATAAAACTTTTTTGTGTCATCAATAAGTTGTTCATTTTGTACTTTTCATTTATACTTATTCGTGTATCTTCTAAGTTTTTCCACCTGTGCTGAGATTTTTAGTTTGTTATTTGCGATAGTGCATGATAGAGCCTGGTCTGTTCTAATACTGCGCATTGCTTTTATCACATCTATCTTTTTTAGTATTTTTGTTTATATGTTCCCTCTTCTATATTCTTCTGACAGTGACACTTCTTGTCTTAATTGCTTTATAGTTTTCTCTATTTGAAAATTCCATGATAGTATTCGATTTCTCCCCTACCTTTCCCTCACTACCCTTTGTTCTTATGGTAGAACTTTATCAGTTACCAATTTAGCTGCACAGTAATAGATCCTTAATTCTGTTATATCACATGGATCCCTTTGGGTAGCCCTAATTACTGTGCTCATTTGTTTTATCAAACTTCTGACTTTTTGGGTTTTACTGACTTTCTGCAGTCTATTTCTTTCATTGATCTTAATATGTCTATCTATGTCTATTAAATCAAGCAACTCTTCTCTTAGCTTATTTTCTTCTAAACTGAGGGAACATGTTTTGTTTTCCATTTTCTGTGGGCCTTCTATAGAAAGTTCTATAGCATCTTCCTGTGGCACATTCTCTTCAATTTCATACTGTGCCATCTGTTGCTCTGTCATATAGGAACTCACTGGCCTATCACTCCTCAATATTGACTGCATCAGTTTCCACAATTTCCTGTTCCTTCCCTTGCTGTCCAGCTTCAGGTGAATATTTATACTGGTTTCCTGTGGAAGGCTCCAAAATATCTTCATATGGTACTTGACCAATTGCTTCTCATTCCACTGTTTTCCCCTTAATTTGGATATCCATTGCTCTATCCTGTTGTGGTGCTTTCTGAATTAGATTTTCTACACTGAATCCTTCGCTTCACAGGTACTCCATAACCTCAGTTTCTATTTCTTTAACATCTCCATTACTAATCTCCTTTCCAGCCTTTCTTCTTCGTCTTCTTATTTTTTGTATTGTAAAGTTTTCCATGTATGGATTCCTTTGTCTGTCTTTCTCTTCAAATATCTTTGGTGCTCCTCTTTTTTATTGGTTAGTTTTGCTTTCTCCTTTGCATAAATATTACACAATATTAAATCTCTTTTTCTTTCCCATGTCCATATTTCTCCTTCAGATGTCTCCTGATATTCCTGCTTCTCCTGACTTTGGAGACTCACTCTAGCATATTGTGATGTAACCTGTGTTAGACCTTCTATACCAAATCCTTCACTTTGCAGGCACTCCATAAACTTCAACTTCTATTTTTTTAACTTCTACTTTACTAATCTTCTTTTCTACATTCCCTCTTTGTGCTATTATTTTTTTATTGTGCAATTTTCCATATCTGGATGCCTTTGCCTGTATTTCTTTTTGAATATCTTTGGAGATGCCTTCTTTATATTAATTAATTTGGCTTTCTCCTTTGCATAAATATTGCACCATATCAAATTTCTTTTTCCTTCCCATGTCCATATTTTGTTTTTTTTTACTTTTCAAAAATCACTAGCCCCTGGATTCAGCAAGCCCTACACAGTGTGCAGGACTAGTGCAGGAGCTCCAGCAGGCAATATGTCCACCATGTGATCCAGGAATAAGTTACAGAGACATGCACAAGCGCTCTTGCACTAGTCCTGCATGAACTCAGCTCCTGTATGCAAATTACCCCATTTACAGGTGAAATCCATACAAATGAGGTGAATGTGTGATCCAGGAAGCTGTCAGCCAGCCGTGCAGGACTAGTGTAATCTGCAGAAATGTACTCAGTTAGTAACCGAGTACATTTCTGCAAACTACATAACAGAGCCATGACAGCTCCAGGTAAAGGGTGCATATAACGTGTAAAGCATGCCAATGGACAAACATATGGTAACTGGCATGGAAAACAGTTAAAAAAATAATAACTTTTATATTTTTTTTAGCCGATACCGGCTCTTTAAGCGTCGGGCAGTGGCGTGCAAATGGGATCGGGCGAAAAAAAAAAAAAAGCTGAAATAAGCATTCTAACCAAAATCACTATTTTGCCATTATACTCAATGGCAAGCAGAAGACAACATGGCCAGTGAATAGTGGTTGCTAAGGGGGGAGGCTCAGTGTGGGACCTGTAACGATGCATCAGCAGGAAATCCTATGCAAATGAGGGGAATGATATATTGAATCTCAGGTTTCCTCTCAATGCTAGTCAGCACCCAACTTGGTGCAAGCCTAGGAGTTAGCTGACATCATAGGGGTATGAGTCAGGCATACTGTAAGCAGATTGGTGCCCTGTGGCTCGGGTTTGCCCTTAGCTTAGCAGAGCTAAGAAAGGGTGTATGTCTGAAGCTGTCTAGCAGTCTTTACATTGCCTAAGTGGGTGTGTGTACCGCGTACCAGATTTTAAAGGGAAAAAAAGTAAACTAGAAAATAGCTGCTCTGTGCACATTTGAGCACTGTGTTTGCGCGGCGCACCCCCAGGCTTAAACAGGAAGGCAATGGGAAGGGAAAACAGCAGTAGGAAGGTAATCAGGGAGAACTAGCATAGCTGGCAGGTAAAATGATTCAGAATCAGCCAATTACAGAGGTAGCAGACCAGCCTAGCCCAGGACACTACTATAAACTATGCAAATACCTTTTCCTCTGGTTTTTCCCACATACTCTACACCACCGGTGTATACAAGCAGGGAAATTTTAACAAACAAAAACAACAAAATGATAGGGGCTGCAGTAGCTATCATACATCAACATGTGGAAGAGGCTGAGGGTGGTGAGGATGAGAATGCTGTTGACCAACCCACAGTGAAGAGACGGAGAAGAGTGTACAGACCCAGGGTAACCCTCCAGGTGTTACATGAGCTGGAGATAGTGGAACACTATAGGGTGGACAGTGACCTCCTACAGCAAAGTGTTGAGCTATACCAGCCACGCCTGACACACAGAACTAACAGAGAGGAACCCATCCCAGTGGATACCAGAGTATGTGCAGGCCTAAGAATACTAGCCACAGGTACCTTCCAAAGGCCAACTGGGGATATCATGGGGATTTCACAGGCATCAGCATCCAGGGTACTCCACCAGTTCCTGGATGCCATGTCAGCACATGCAAGTGAGCACATATACTTCCCCAACACCCGTGAGGAGTTGGCAAGCAATATGCGTCTCTTCCACCAAATAGCAGAATACCCTGAGTTAGTGGGTGCTATAGACAGCACACACATACGCATCAAAGCACCATCCGGTGAATGGGGTATGGTCTACATCAACTGCAAGGGCTTCCCCTCCATCAACTGCCAGTTCATTTGCTATGCACAGGGCATAATAATGAATGTGTGTGCTAGCTGCCCTGGAAGCTATCGCGATTCCCACATCTGGCATCTGACACAGCTGTACCAGAGATTTGCCAATGGGGACATCCCTCATGGTCACCTAATGGGGGATGCAAGTTACACACTGAAGCCATGGCTGATGACACCCATCAGAAATGCACACACACCAGAACAAGAACTCCATAATAAGGCACACGCACAGACCAGAATTATAATAGAGCGCATGTTTGGGATGCTCAAGTCACGGTTCCGGTGCCTGGACACATCCGGTGGAGCCTTGCAGTACTCCCCAGCTACATGTACTCAAATTATCATTGTATGTGACATGCTACACAATATGATCCTGTGGAAACAGCTGCAGCAGGAACAGCACGGGGCAGGGCCACACAGCCCCCCACCATTGCCAAGACCTGCATAGGCACAGAGTGACTAGGAGGAGGAACAATCTGCACCTGTCCCAGTAGGCAGAAGGAGGCATGCCCAGTATGCCCTGGCCTTGGCATAAAGGTAATTCATAGCACATAAACTGACACAGGAGGGACGCAGGGAATGACACCTCTCTCTGACTCGCACATACAGTAAAATGGATGCCAAACATGACACTACCTGTGCTCAACCATGTATAGGGAGTGTACTCTGTGCATCCGACATAGGCAGCCCTCCAGCACCATCATCGATACTGGCACAGCCACAAGGTAAGTCACTTTTCTTACCAATTGACGATTGGAGTAGTATGTGTTGTTACTTGTATCTATGGTATGGATGTGAGCATGCAGGGGAATCAGGTGGCTGAATGGGATGCCAGCAGATAGTAGACACCTTTAGTAGCAGCACGTGATCTGTAACAAATACTGGTGTCACCATAGTAGTCAGCACAATACATGGTGACAAAACCCACTGCAGGAAATGTGCTGGGCCACATGTGTGTCCATATGACACACACATGCCAGTCAGGGAGGTTCACATACCCAACAACAGTCTCGGCCAGCAGGACAGGTGCAGATAAACACAAACAAAGGCCGTGCTAAGGCCTCTAAATGGTGGCTATGGGCAACCCCCCCCCCAGGGCCTACAAAGACAGACTACATCAGGTCAGGCAGTAGGATGGCAGTTCTGAAGGGGAAGAAGTCAGAAACTGATATGTAGATCAATAAAACCTAAGACAGAATGAAATTAAGTACCTAACATACCAGTACAGTCATAGAAAATGTGTTTAAGTGTCAGGTGTGCCCCCCAATCCTATGTAGAAATGTAGAAACAGTCAGGTGCCCCCCCCCAGTCCTGTGTGGAAATGTAGAAACAGTCAGGTGTGCCCCCCCAATCCAGTGTAGAAATGTAGAAACAGTCGTGTGCCCCCCAATCCTAAGTAGAACTGTAGTAGCAGTCAGGTGTGCCTCCCTGCAATCCTATGTAGAAATGTAGAAACAGTCAGTTGTCCTCCCCAATCCTATTTAGAAATATAGTAACAGTCTAGTGTGCCCCCAATCCGATGTAGACACATTGTAACAGTCAGGTGTGCCCCCCCCCCCAATCCTATGTATAAATGTAGTAACAGTCAGGTGTGACCCCCTCCAATCCAATGTAGACATGTAGTAACATGTATGTGTAGGTATAATACCAGTGGAGCACAGATGACCTGAGGTGGCCAAGGTAGCAAGCTAGATTGTAACATTTGTACAGTATGGAGGTATGCTTGTGTTAGGTTGGTGTGTATTTCATATTATGTGAGAGTGGTCAGTATGTATGCATGTTGAGGTTTGACATGGTGGCCATTGCCCTCTAGTGCCGATGACAGGGCCAAGTCCTCACAACTGCAGTGCCAAAGACAATACTCCCCAGTATAACACATTCTAGCAGTAAGCAACTGTAACTGTATGGCGGTAATATGTGTCACCATCTGAAAGATGGACATGGCATGACTGTTGGACTAGATATACAATCAGTACACAGGGAAAAGTACCCCAGACATACAGTGTATAATGTGTAACCGTGAAATGGACACACCTTTGGAATTGTACATGCAGGTATGCATCAAATTACCTGGGCTTGTAGTAGGGAATACCGATGTCTGGCCAAACACTTGCAGATCACAAAGGTGATAGGACTGATGTATTGAGAAACAGCTGATGTCCCTGCACAAGCCAGCATAACTGGAATGCCCCATGCATATCTGTGAGTCAGATGCAAATAGTGTCCATAGCACACATGCACCCAAACACCACCCACAGGTACCTCTCCGGTCTTATCCCTGCTGTTGGGAATGGGTACAATATGACCCCAACCTGTGTATGGCAATAGCGAAAGAATGCAGCATGCAGTGCAGGTGCCCCATGCAGTTGTGTCCCTAGCTGTAAGCAGCACCCTGCCAGCATCCACATCACCTGATCAATACTGATTGAAAGTATTGGCATGAACACCTAGCACACCTACCCTGTCACCCCAGGGAAATATACTGTATGGCAGTCTGGGACTGTAGGAGTGAGAGAATGCAATGGCCTGCTACAGCTGGCCTGCATCACCACCAAATGGCCTACAGGCCTCTGCCAAAGGCCTGCATCTCACCCATACTGCCACTGTATGTTATCTCATGGACACCCAAATAACAACATAACACACTCCACATAAACCATATGCAAGGCCATGTGGACAAACCACAGTAACATGTTCACCATGTTCCACTGCATGAAATGTGGACCAACACCAAAACACACCTGCGATGAGGTGATAACTATAGGGAAAGAATCAGAGAATGGTTGCATAATATATGGAAGAGGATAGAATAATGGGGGGGGGGGCATGGGCAGCATGGAATACGCAAAGTCCGAAACACAGCCATGTGCACATACTATTTCAAGCTGCAATGGGTGGCTACAAACCTGCCAATACACCACAATAGGGGTAAAGTCCTGGCTTATGACCCCTGCCTCTGGGTAACCTGTGTGAATCTGTACAGCTGTGAGGTATTGCCATAGCAAGATAAGGCCATACTGTCATGTCGATGGATGCACAAGTATGTGATACTCTGCCATTACTGTACCAAGGTCCTGAACTGGATACACAGACCCAGCAGCAAGTGTCTGAA
>NC_056732.1:590822965-590863703 GCF_019279795.1 Protopterus annectens
GAGATAAGCGCTTTCGCGTGCTTCATGCACGCTTCATCAGATCTATTAACCATAAACATTCTTCCACTTATATAGTGGGTAAACCATTCAATTCAACACTAACAATTGATTAATTAAACCTAATAATTAAAATTTAAAGCCCCATGCACCAATTTCACAGTATCGCTTACTACAACATTGTCATATTACCTGCCAAATTCAACTAACAAAAACTTTAAATCAGAAGTTGAGTAAATAAATAAATAAATAAATAAATTGATATATGAATATCTGTGTGTCTTTTTACCAGATACATAAGAAACATAAAAAACAACTATTTTAAAAGTGTCATATAATATAATATAATAATCACATACAAGCATACAAGAGAAATGCTAAATTTGCAGTTCATCTATTTGTCACTGTCATCACTTCCATCAAGCTGTTAGTGGAAAGCTGCAAATATTGCGTGAACCTTTCACTAAAGTGTCAGCTCGTCCACAAGTCAACTGCATCACCATTCACCTATATAGCTAATATGCATGGCACATGTTAAAAAGCTCAACAGAATGAAAAAATAAAATAAAAACAAAACAAAACACAATATGCAATAAAATGCAATATGCAATATAACTATCCTGATGTTGATCTGTGTGACTCAAAACAATTTGTGTGACTCAAAACAACATAGTGTCAAACAGTTCTCAAAAAACAGCATTTCATCACACCAATAGGTATATACCTTCATGCTGAGTTTAGGAATAAAAAGTATTAACGTATTGAAATACGTATTGACGTATTAAAATGCTTAGTTCCTACCAACAAAGGAAATCCCTATGCTTAGCGCATCACAGTATAGAGTGACTTCCTGTATCATATTGCATAATGTTGTCTGTATAGTCAACAATCCACAATATAAGACTAGGGGAAAAAACTCAAGATGTAGAAATCTATCATAGTTATTGGCTGAATGATCAATATTATATATTTAAAACAGTTAATTATCACTCATGTATATATATAAAAATCGCTACTGGACCAATCAGCCGCAAACATCAAAAGGCTGGTATCAGACATTAAATATTAAACTCTATAAATTAAATTAAATATCACTTCTAAAATATTAAATGTCTACCTTATCATATATAAAATTAAATTAATCAATTCATAATGGCAAATAATCGATTAATGTGATATAAAAAATGCTTAAAAATACTTAAGAATAATTAGAAGTTATTAGTTATTAAAAATTGTTTGTAAACTCTATATCAATTCATAGCAGAGTATTCTAACATCTACTTTCTGTGTAATATGTCAAGCATATATGCCATTTGATTATGAGACTAAAATTAGACAGTAAATTTATGTAGGGAGAGTAACAAGCTCAACCCCTTATGAATTCTGTCTATATAACCAATAGAAAACTGAGTAAATAAATAAATGAATAAAAAGCCAATAATAGAGATTACTGTTAGGATGTAAATGGTAAAAGACCTTGATTAAAAGTGCATCAAATAACGTGCTCCAATTAATCTAAGGGTATCAACATCTCATCAATAAGGATCTTGCAAGTGGAGATTCATGAAGCCCCAAACTAACAAAACAGCAAAATAATTCATTCACTTGTTAAATTCTGTAATGCATGAGAATATTATGGATAGTATGAAAAAATTAAGTTTATACCAGGATTGGTTTCAAAGAAACGTAATTATTAATACCAGGGTCTCTATGTGCACCTGATCTAAATATCCAGTCTAATTCTAATTTTGCTAGGGAATTACTGTTGTCACCCATTCTAGGGCTGATCTTCAAAACTTGTAGGACCCTGAATCTAAACTGGTGTGTCGGATTCAAATTAATATGTTTAGCCAAAGCATTCAGTTCATTATGTTTGCGAATATCATAGACGTGGTTGTAAATGCGTTCTTTCAGTCTCCTTTTAGTGAGCCCAATATAAAATGCCTGACAAAAAATGCAATTGGCCATATATATTAAATTCATGGTATTACAATCCGTATATATTTTAGGTGTAAACTCAAAGTGCCCTTGTGGATGTTTATACTGTTGTGTGGTCGTAATGTATTCACACATATTGCATTTCTTGCACGGGAACGTGCCATGTGTCTCAAATTCATTTACTCTCATGGTGGAATTACTATGTAAATTCTTAGAAAAAATCTCTTTCAAATTATCACAGGTCCAGAATATAAAGGCAGGTTTTTCACCTACTAATGCCTTTATGTCATCTATAGTGGTAAGTATATTCCAGTGTTTGGTTATAACACTTCTAATCTCACTATTATCATTGGTGTATTTCAGTATGAAAGTAATCTTATTATCATTAAAGCCCTGTGTACTGTGGGCTGATTTGCCTTTTTTAATCAAACTCCTAGTATTCCCTTTCTCTGTTCTATTATGAAAGTTAAGCAAACTTCGACCAACTACAGGAGATATTACATCCTGTTTTATTTCTTTAATTAAAGTATGGTTATAACCCCTCGCCAAAAACAATGATTCCAAATTATCAGCTTCTTTTTGTAGGGCAACAGGATCCTTACATATCCTGGAGATTCTCGAAAATTGTCCCCTTACTACTCCAGAGAATACAAACCTGGGGTGCATACTGTTATAATCTAACATTGTATTTCTCCAGCACGTTTTTCTAAATAATTTTGAAGTCAATCTCCCTTCTTCATCAAAATATAAGGTCAAATCTAAAAAACTGATATCTCCACTCGAACATTCATATGTGAACTTGAGAAATGTGGTAGTATCCTCTAGGTATTCCACAAATCTCATCAGTTCCTCAATAGTACCATCCCATAACAGTACCACATATAGTGTCATATTAAGCTTGTGTACCATATGTGGCTGTGGCTGTGTTTACATTGGTTGTGGGTATGCACTTTCTCAAAGGTGTCTGTTACTCTGTGCTGTGACATGCGTATAGAGCCCGCTATAATTGTAGATGTATTCCCCCATACAAAATGTAGTCCAGTGTTGTGGCAGTCTGTATGTAGTTTACACAGTGCTTTGTGAAATGCCTAGCAGCCTAGTGTAATTACCCAGTGTGCTATGTCCAGTTATTTGCAAGACATACTGCTGCCAGGCCGCCATAACTGTTGTGTACTTCTGACAAAGCAGTGGGATTCTGTACAGATGTATGTCACTAACTACTAGGTTGTATGTGGCCATGTGACCTCTGCACCATCAGGTATTATGTGTCAGGACAGACTGGCGTGTGTGCATGCATAAACTGTGTGGGCATATGTAGTCCAGTATTTACGTGATATACCCATGTACATGGCTATTAACATCCACATTGGGAGGCGTGGTCCACATGTCTCACATGAAGGGGATATGTGTACACCTGTGGACTGAACACAGAGTGCAGACTGTCAACATATATTGGTCATATCTCTGCTGTAGCCCACAGGATCATTACTGTGCTAGCAGTGGTACTGTACTATGATGTCCTTAGGATGTCTGTCAGTAACAAATGGTGCACAAGTCAAAAGCAGAAGTGACCTCCCTCATACAAAATGTCTGTTAAGACAACCCCTATTACAGTAGCAACAGTCAACATATATACCTGCAATAAATACATGACATCCCCTTGCAGTAGGAAGTCGGGACTGTTGGTGTTGACGTATGGTAAACATATATGTATATATATTTATCCATATATCTATATAGATATATACACATATACATATCTACATACATATATGGATAAATATATATACATATATACACATATGTACATATACATATATATATATATATATATATATATACATATAACCACTCAAATATATACATATACACAGCAGTAAATGTCTACACATATACAGATATAGATACATATGCACATATAGTTATGGATATCTACATATATATCAGCATAAATAGGTATATCTGAATAGATATGTTTGCACATATAGTTATAGATCTCTACATATATATCAACATAAATAGGTATAGCTATAGACATAGGATGTGCATACACATATATATATATATATATATATATATATATATATGTGTGTGTGTGTGTGTGTGTGTGCATATATTTATATATATATATATATATATATATATATATATATATATATATATATATGTATAGGTACATGTATATACAAAAAGATCTACAAATGGCCATATCTATGATGCACTATACAAATGTGTAAACAGACATATGTATGAATATACATGTGTATGTACATGTAGACATATATCAACATATGTATATGTATATATCCATATTCCTGTCATGTGTAAACATCACGGTTGTATATACCTTCCCAGATGTATATCAAAGTATGTATCTGATATGTGTACATTATGATATAACATATGTGATGCAACAGTAATATCAATAACAAGTACTACACAATTGTGGAAGTCAAAGCAATTGTTCAATACTAATCAATATGTGTAGTGACAGATATATTGGAAAAAACAACAACTGTCTTCCCAGTGGTCATGGTGTAGTGGTTAACTGCTATGACTATAGTGTACAGGGTCCTGGGTTCAAGGGCTGGTTATTTTGTTGTTGGGCAGAACAAGGGCTGTTGGATACAGAGTGGTTAAGGCAGTTTTGAGCAGCTTTAAGTGGGTTTGCATGGGTTTGCTTGAAGCTAAGCAGTGCTAATGGACGGTTAAATGTATGGGCGCTTACATCGTGTAGGCTTCGCTTACCAGTGGGCAAATCTGCTTAGCTGTTACATTGCAGCAATGCTGACACCTGCTAAGCATGGCTTAGCCCTGGTAACCAGTTCTCACCACCCAGTCTGATAACATAGCAGGGTAATGACATCTGTAATAAGTGTATGTAATGCCATGTACAATACATGCGTCTATGCACTGTCATTAGAGTAGCAAGGTTTGTGAGTGTCATGTCTGGGACACACAAGTATATGAAACCTGTACAGCACTGTTATCCATGTGAATGTGTTACATACAGGAGTAGTAATGCAGGGTACGTGCTGTCACACTGGCATGTAGTGTATCATGGTGGTACTACTGTTGACAGTGCTTTCCCAGGCAAGAGTAGAGTGCTAAATGTAGTACTGACAACAAGCACACCTGAAGGCATAGCTGGACTCCGAGGCCTCACTGTCGTGTTTGTGGTATGTGAGCTGTGTCACAGTATATATCCCCTACTGGATAATGATCCAACATGTGGAATGTAACTGTAGACTATCGTCTGTACAGCACATGTTAGTGAGGGCTTCCAACATGTAGTAATAGCATACATATTGTTGTCAAATGTCTATCTGTCGACACATTCATCCTACTGCATAGCTACTTGCCAAGCTGATGTCTGTCAGTCCCTGTACAGATGTGCAGATGGCAGATATCCAACTGGGATACGTACAAGCAACATATGCTTGATTGACACTGACATGTCTGCCCAGCTGTGTAATAACTGGCACATATAGGAGAAAATACCCTGTACACACCACATGCCACGGGTACCTCCACTGCACTACCACAGTCAACAGAACATGCTTGGGTACAGGTCTCCATCACAGAAACTAACCATGTGCTGTAATACATGTTGCATACATGTCAACTGGATCACCTCAGTGGCCATGTGCAGAAGGCACCCAGAGGATTGTTTGATGCATGTCACGCTCACCCTGAGGGTCACCACAGTGGTGTCGGCCAATAGATTGCCTGCTGGCACATGGCAGGTGGCATGATACCACTGCACACACATCCTCTTCACAACCCATCTCTTCATGGACAATAGCCAGGTACACAGCTATGCCCTCCTGCAGTGATGCACCCCAGCACTGACACATGTGTGCATGTGCATTACTGAGGATAGCAATGTCTGTTAGTACACCTATAATTGGGAATTCCATGAGGGCCTTCACAACCACCGCAACACCCATTGCCATAGTCAGATGCGGCTGCTGCTGTATTGGACATTACATGTACCCTGTTACGCTCCTCTCCCTACCGGCTACATGACCCTTGCAGTACCAGCACAACAATGTTGTACAAATGGGTCGATAGGCATGGGATACCCATTGAGTTCTGGCAAGTGTGTGTATGTGTGCATGTCTTTATATCTGTAGGGCACAGCATTCTGAGACCACATACTCCTATTATAATATGCATTGCCACACAGTAGTACAGTTAGTGTTGTTGCTGCCCATAGGTGAGGCATGACACTGTAACACCCTTCTATGCCTGTGGCATGTGCATTAGATGCATATCCCTGTAGTACCACTGTTGTGCTATACAATGGGTTGTATCGCAGTCATGGGCAATGTGTGATGGTGGGTATGTCAGAGTGTCATCATGGGTTCCAGTGAGTACAATATCCACTGGAGATGTTGGTGCTGTGTACACTGTCATTACACCATGGTACACTCGGTATATGTCCCATGTACCACTTTATGGTGACCACTGTCACCATCAACCATACAGGTAAGTGATATCATAATCCAGCCCAGTTATGCATGTGCTGTGTGCAGCCTACATGTAACACATTGGACATATGGACAAGTTAGCACCAATAGGACCAGGTCTCTCGGATATGTGTCTGCCTGTTATGTGTCTGCTAATGTGTATATAATGGTATGTCAAACTATGTATTGTCCATATACAACCACTACATCCCCCATTACCATACTGTACATGTCTGGAGATGTTCTGCATGTAACATGTAACCTGGAAGACACATCACCCTAAACGCTGCGTGGTGTGTGCAATGAAACCCACACAGTTCAATAGCACTACATACCTAGGTAGTGGTCTAGTCCCAGTGTTGCCAAGTAAGAGTGTGCGTGTTTGTAGATGGGTCTACATCAGGTTGCAGATTATACATGTCCCAGCTGGTCACCTGTCAATGTGGCATAGGCAATAACTGTTAAACAAACCTGTGACATGTGTTCAACTGTACCTCGGATATGTCACAGCCATGATGTCACCACAGTGCCATACCCCTTGTGGAATATGACTGCAGACCATCCCCCTGCTGACACATGTACACCTACAACACAAATGGATAACATTATGGACACAATAATCACCCAGTCTTACTAACAGCTATAATGCATCATTGCTGGATGGCTACACTGCCTGACATGTATGCATTAAACATTACTCCTGACAAAATGTTACACTGCAGTACATTGGTGCACTGTAGTACAGTCACCGTGTGCATCAGAACCATATTAGCCTGTCCCTGCATCAATGTTATGGATGACAGGGATGTGGCACAGGTATCATCATATGCACAGGGAGTGTTGTTGATTTGCCTGAGGCCGAGGGTGGGCCATACATTTTACACCATGTATATGGGTGAGGGGTTTAATTAGTTGAATTGGGTGTAGTGATGTGGTATGTGTAGGTATGGGGTTGCCCTAGGTGTGTTTGTATAGTGTGTGGGTATGAAAGGCACACAGTTCTGCTATGTGACTGCCCTATACAGGTGTTTATGGATAGCTGCAGACCATACCTGGCAGGGTGTGCAGTTCACCACCTCCAGCCACGGATATGCAGACTGTGCCTACCAGGAGTTCCATGGGCACGTCCAGGTATAGGCCTCGATGTGCTATGCTACCCTGATGATGACAGATGTCCGCTGGAACCAGGCCCCTCCTGGGACTGGCCAGGACCACATGCTCGTGGCATGCTGTGGAGTGGTGTGGACAGTGCCCCCCCCTGCAGTGCTGGGGCTGGTACTGCCACTGCGGAAGTGCCTTGGTGTCCTAGCAAGTGCATGTTGACTAACAGATGTCGGTGTTGCTGGCCTACGTCCATGCGGCCATCGCCTCATTCCCACCACATATTCAAGCATGGACAAATCACAGTCGATGAGGCCCATCATCTCACCAAACTGTCTATCCTTGACCTTGGTATGAGCACGGAAGGCATCAGACAGTTCATGGAAGTTGTTGCTTGAAGATATGAGAGCAGTCCTCTGCAGCCTCAGGCCCTGACTGGTGTACAGTTCCATACAAGCCTGCTCCCCCATGACAGCCTGAAACATACACATGGTGGTACCAGTTGTTGTGCTTCGGCCAGGGGCATGATGACCAGTGGCCCTACCATGAGGACCCTTGAACATCTGCCTATGTGGTGCCCTGCTGGACATCCGGCTATGCCTGGTGTGACCAGAAACAGTAGGCATGGATACCACACTCTTCTGTGCACTGCCACCAACTGTCAACTGTCCCTCTGCTAGGCCACTGGTGATGGGGTATGTATAGGCACTGAAACTGTGTGCGGGGTTGGGTGGCTGAGAGGGGGATGTCAAATGATGGCACTGTTTTGGACCCTGACAGCCCTACCTGTGCCTCAACAGTACTATCATCATCTTCGGTGTCTGTAAGGACAACAACATCAGATTGCATGCAGGAGGGACCCTGACCCACCTCGCCACCTGTGGTGGAAAACAAGAAATGCACTTTAAGACCTGTACAGCATTGCATAACAGTACACACACACACACACACACACACACACACACACACACACACACACACACACACACACACACACACACACACACACACACACACACACACACACACACACACGCACACATGCACACACACCCACACACACATTCCACCTTAATAACCACCCGTCCATGATTTTACAGACAGTCCCAAGTTTATTCCCATAAGTTCCCAATCTTGCATCACACTTGGTAACATTCACTCATTAATACCACTCATTACTGTATCATTCCTCTAAATGCCTAGACAAGTGATCACAACACAAGACTTGTTACTCCATTACCTCCTTGACCTGAGTGGAGTAGGTTTTACATGGCCTCATTGCTGTCATTCAGTGTTCACCCTGTGTATGTCCGGACGTCGTTAGCATGGCCCCTATATGTGAGGGGCTACTACGTTCACTCCATAATGTCACGTAATGGAGTGTCATATGTAAGTATTGCTCAGTACATGCCAGATATGCTGCTCAATCAACCTATCATGTGACGACTGTAATATATGTAATTCCCCAATGCATCTATAGTGCTGCATACGTGGATTGTCATTCACCTCTCTGCTGAATGTGATATTAAGGGTATACATGATGTCGACTTTCCCTCCCAATGCATGTTCCATGCTACAGACCTTATTATACTATCAGCTGTACTGTGATTACATATCAGACATGTATTCCTGGTGTGTCATGTGTCAGTCCATGTCCATGTACTGCACGATCCCAAAGGGAAGTACTGCCGTATGAACAACCCCATAATCACAAATGTGCATACATGGACACCCACTCGCGTGCGCACACACACACACACACACACACACACACACACACACACACACACACACACACACATGTATATAGTGTGTAGTGTAGATATATATTACGTTGTATATATGCGTTTATATATATATGTCTACATATGGGTATCTGTATATCTGTAGACATACATATTTATTTACATATATATATATATATATATATATATATATATATATATATATATATATATATATATACATACACATATACATACCTATGTATCTGGTACATTCAGACATCAGGTCCACAATCTCAAAACTCCTTCCTGCACAGCTGCACTGTTCTGCCTTACTACAACACAGAAAGGCGCCACATATGGACACAGCCTAACATTAGAGGGGTATATATAGGACCAGATTGCAAGTAAACCTATTACCTGAGTGTCCTGCAAGTGGTGGGCTCTGTAACCCACATGTCCATCATTATGGCATTACTTCCACCACCAGCTATTGGCCACAGTAATATACATCCATTCCATTACACACCACACACTATATTGGCTTACATCTTGTCAGTCGTTGCTGCTCTACACAGTTGACGGGTATGGCCCACTACCCACAGGGACAGACTTTAATGTCCATAGCAGTTGTTCAGCTGAAGATCATTACAACAGCAACACCTGATGGCACATGTATATCATTCCACATCATCTACCCCAGTATTATGGACCAAGTACTACAATCAATTACATGCATATATACCTCACATACCTGTTGTGGGGATGAGGTCTGTTGTGGATAGTGTCTTGTAGGAGGTACTTTTATTTCACTCCTTAGCATGCTTCCTTTGTTTTCTTTTTTGGTGGGGTTGTGGTTCTGGATCTGATTTATGTTTTCTGTTTGTTTTCTCTTTCTCTCTCTCTCTCTCTCTCTCCAGTAAATATATTAAGCTGCTTGGAATAGATTGCAGCATGGCTTTTGTGGGTGATGCACATAATCAGGTGATGGCCTCTGCACCAATCAGTGCCCTACACTTGCTACCTGCATGCAGCATGCTGTGTAGTACTTCCAATTACCACTGTCATGGCAACCCACTACTATAAATCCCTACATCATGTTGTTGTGGCCCCTTTACCTTTCCTGTGTGGTGGACATCCTTCCTGTGTGTGGGCAGCAGTGTTACAAACAGCAGGTAGCAATACCTCTTACAAGAGAACTTGCACACTCAGGCCAGCTACATATTTGTATGAGGTTCCAGAACTATAAACAGAGTGTGAGTACTGTTGTTGTATGTACTGTATAGCACCAGTGTTACAGGGTTTGTGTGTACATACTAGTTTAACATGGACTGCAGTCTGTCTGCATAGCTCTCAACTGTGTGCCTATCCACTTGATGGCCAGAGGTGTGCATGTTATGTTTTGCCTGTCCACCACACAGGTCTTGTGTCAGCTATATCACTGGCTGTGTGTGTTGAGTGCTATCAGTACATGGCTACAACCATTTGTGTTTCTGACTTCAAATTCCTGACTAAGGGTATATTGCAGACTATCCTGAAACACCAGCAACTTGCTTAGTGTATGACAACACTATTTCACATATGAGCCTGTGTTCCAGCCTCTGCCTCCACCTACATACCAGGCTTTGTTCATATGACATGCTGTCAGGAGTTGTTATGTAGTGGCCTGTGAGTATGCCATGCTGCCATTCCTGCCATCATTCCACTGCTGTTGTGGCCCCCACACATATTGTGGGGTTGGGTCCATATATTTGTGGGCTTCATCTGCACAATACATGTGTGCTCTTATGCAGTCCAGAGGCCAGTGTATGTAACAGTGGTATATGGCCCTGTATTCAGTCTACGGGGGGATGCACCATAACTAACCTAGGCTGTTACAACATGTAAGGGGTATCAGGGGGTAAGCTGCCTTAAGGTATCTGAATGTACATTACCATACAATTCACCTTGGGTAAATCCAGGCCTACTGCTTCCTGCCATATAGACTGTTCTGTTTGTCAGTGTGATTTGTGATGGTTTCTGTTATGCCTTGTTATGTAATGGATACATCCCATTGTGTCAACTGAGGTCTTTACTCCCTAGGGATTGTGTACAGAGTGTAGATAGAGGCTGCTGGACTATACATTTGCATTATTTACTGTTGACTGATTGCTATCCTGTGGCCCAGTCTGTCTTAACTGTTGTACTACTTGAAGGCATTGGCCTGCACAGCAACATATGTTATGCTTTCCGGAATACTGTATTAATTGATCTGTTTGACAGTTGCATTAGTCTGTTTATATGTATTTCAGAGTCTAAACAGCTATATGACATGGCATATACAACTGTAATAGTACACAAACAAAGCTTTCTCATATATGCAAACCTGTGTGTGGTGTTATATTCTTTGACCTCTCTGTGGGTATATGTTGCAGGAAACAATTGTCTTTTGTATGGGTGACTCACACAGTGTTTAGTTGGTAAGATGGCAACTGTAGGCATACTGGCTGTTCCGTATGGTGTGCACCCTCTAAATATGTATCTTCCTATACATATCTCTGTGTGTGTATGTGTAGTTACATATATATCTATATCTATATCTATCTATCTATATATATATATATATATATATATATATATATATATATATATATATATATATATATGTATATGGGTTACCTACGTTAGATCGACAGTTCGGAAGATCGACACTCAAAACACCGACGCCAGAAGAACGAAACCTCAAAAACACAAAAGTTCACATGCCCGACACACCACAATCCTGACACTTAACAAAAGAAAAAGTTCACTGTTACACACAACACAAGCACACCAACAACCTAAAAACCAACAATGCACCATACACAGAACTATCTATGCACTAACCTTAACCCAAACCTTAGCCCTAAGGTCTGTAACTATCGCACACTCACCTTACCTGCTCCCTAACCCTAAGGTCCCTAACTATTGCACACTCACCTTACCCGCCACCTAACCCTAAGTCCCTCACTATCGCACACTAAACTTACCCGCACCCTAACCCTAAGTCCCTCACTATCGCACACTTACCTTACCCGCTCCCTAACCCTAAGTCCCTCACTATCGCACACTTACCAGGTTGAGCTCACAAGTTACCCCTGTCGGTGTTTTCTCTGTCGGGATTACGACTTGTTGGTCATCTGCTCCGTCGTTCTTCTGGCGTTGGTGTTTTGAGTGTTGATCTTCCCTGCTGTCGGTCTAACATAGGGAACCTATATATATATATATATATATATATATATATATATATATATATATATGTATCTGCATATATGTGTCTGCGTATATGTATCTTAGGAATGTTTATTGCTTCCACATTGTACATTCCCTATGGTAGCCAGACTGTACTGCATGATATGTTGTTGATACCAGTCTGACATCATACAGGTGGGATGGATTACTGTTAACATCTTGTGCCCATGTTGTGTCAGGTCCTGGTTATGGGATTTGCAACAGTTGGTATTGTATTGTATTGCAGGGCAGACCTGTTTGGCTGTGTGTGGGGAGGGGTATCAATACATACAAAATGTATGTTGCTTGGGCCCCCTTACCCCACATTAACAGTGCCTGTGGTCTTATATGTATTTGTTATGTTCTCTTTTATTTCTATAGATATGCATCTGTATATATATATATATATATATATATATATATATATATATATATATATATATATATATATATATATATATATATATATATATATATATATATATATATATATATATATACATATATATATATATATATATATATATATAGAGAGAGAGAGAGAGAGATCTGTTTAGATATAAATATATATACACACACACATACATCCACATGTATAAATACATTTCCTGTACTATTGAATAACTGTGCTGCATGATATGTTTGTGAAAGCAGCATGGTTAAGTGTATCTGACATGGTTTAGTGGTAAATCACTTTGGATATGGTGTGCAGGGTCCTGGGTTCGAGACTTGCAGAATCTGCTTATTTTGTTGCTGGGCAGAACAAGAGCCATTGAATACAGAGTGATTAAGGAACTTTTAAGCAGTTGTAAGAGGGGTTGCATGGGTTTGCACGGAGGTAAGTACTGCTAACTTCCGGTTACAGTTTCTTATACTCAGCTTCTAAATTGCTTAACCTGTGTAGACATTGCTTACCCCTGCGCAAACAGGCTTATATCCGCTTACTGCGGGTTAAAAGTGCTTACACCCGCTTACCCCCATGCAAATTTCTTTAAAAGTAATGAAAAAGAGTTGATAGGAAAGTGGTGAAAAAGGGGCACAAAGAAGGAAAGACAGTAGGGTAAATAGCTAGGGATGTGCAGGAAGGTTGTAGGGAAGCTCCATAGCTGCCCTTTTCTTCTACAGCAACAGTTGTGCATATACATTGAATTTGGAGATAGATTTGGACACTCAAACCCCTGAGAAAGGATGAGGACAACAATATGTTGTTAAGCCAATTAGACCAGATTACATGTGTCCAGTGGACACATGTGAAATGGATGGCTATGTAGAGGTCGATATTTTTTTTTGGGAACAGATTGCCCTTTTTTTGTTCAGTTGAGAGTGGGATGTTGGGGAGGGATAGTAGGTATATTTGGGGAGGTAGGTTGGGTAGGTTAACAGACAAGACAAACATGACGCATACAGGGGCAGTATATGATACATGATGGGGGGTAAACACCTTGATGGGGAGGGGTGTTGGGAAATCAGAAGCCCATGAGCCCCCTAGTGGAAACAGTGGGACTGAGGTCCCCACCCATGGGCAGTCACCACTGCAATTTCACAGCCCTGAAGGTGGCTGTGCTGGGGGCTGAGTCAGAGAGCCAGGCCAACCCTCTCGTTGTGACACACAGCCCTCAAGCTGGTGTAGCAGATCTCTAAACTCCATGTGGAGCTCACTATGCACCACGCCCCGGACCTGGCGATGGGTGACAGTGTCCTGTCGATGCCCGCTCCCAGGGGCGGTTAGCCCCATCCCCCTGAGGTGGTTCCACCTGAAGGTGGATCAGTGGATGAGGAGGTCCTGGGGTGGGAACCAGATGGGCTGGTGCCCGGTGCCACGGCCAGATGAGGTGAGACAGGTGGGTCCGCTGGGACCTGCATTCCCATACGTGCTATGATGTTTATGTTTTATCAACATATGTGGGTTAGTAATAGTCAACACATTCCAGGATTAGGTATAACAGCATGCATAGATATTCCCATTAATCCAAACACTAGATATGGAACAGTTGAATAGCAAACAGAATACATGCATATATGGGACCAAAGTGGTAATTACAACAGCCTGCAGGTACATTGATGGCACCATGCCACCAATGTGTGAGTATTTCAACATAGCACATGCATAGAAACAGATTTAAATAATTATCGAATAATTAGACATATGTCCCAACATTAGAGTTAAGTCAGCACATACCAGTTGAATTGGGTATTTAGTTTATTGTTGCAGATACGATGGGGGGAGAGAAAGATGTCAGTTAACAACTAGTATATTCCTGTAGTTCACATTACTTTCCTATTCAGTGCTGTTATCTGTATATTACAAGTATTAGAACACTACCCTATTGCCTTACTTTGGACAGTGGTACATGAACTAGTTTTACCTGCAGTATACACCTCTTACCTGGTATACCTGTGGAGGAATTGTTTAACACTAACTAACTCTTTCTACACATACTCCCATATTCTAGGTTGATGTTATGCACACACCTGTCCATCTCTTTTTGTACAGACTCTGGGCATGTCTTGAGCACATGCATGTGAACCTGGACATATTTTGACTATTGTCCCCTTAAACCTTTAGTGAATTACAACACTCTTATACAGAATTTCCTAGACAGTTATATTATGTAGCACAGTGTGGGTGACAGTGATGAGTGATACCTTATTATTCAGAGCAACTGCAACACTAACAATGCCACACAATAACAAAGTACACAGTACCAGTACAGGATATCAATCATTTATTTCTAGGCACAATGTTCGTATCTGACAGACCTGTGGGAGCAATGTTTGTTAGCGCTACCTGAATGTTGTCACACAAATTACCAGATTCCACATTAGTATTATGCACATACATCTCACTCTGTTACTGTACACACTCTGATCCCAGCTTGACAACATGGGGGTGTAGATGGGACATACTTGGGTTATTACTCACATAACATTTTGGGGAGTTGCTAGAGTGACAGGTTTGTTCTTATAGATGTCTGACAATCAGTTGTATTTCTTGTTTGCTGCCTAAATGTCTGGGATTATCTCACTGATTTTCCAGGGGGACAGGGTGACAAGCAGCAGATATGGGCCGATTTACTGGACTTTCTGGACATATCTGTACAGTTGTGGGGTATGATTCTGTATGCAGCCTACTATCACTCCCAGGATTTGGACCATGGCTGTGCCTGCTAAAAATATGCTATATAGATATTACTGTGTATCTGTTATCTGATTTCTGTCTATAATTCTCCTGTGGTTTTACATTCAGACCTTGTATTACAACACTCTTATACAGGATTTCCTAGACAGTTATATTATGTTGCACAGTGTGGGTGACAGTGATGAGCAATACCTTATTATTCAGAGCAACTGCAACACTAACAATGCCATACAATGCCAGAGTAAACATATATCAGTCTTTTATTTCTAGGCACAGTGTTCGTATCCGACAGACCTGTGGGAGCAATGTTTGTTAGCACTACCTGAATGTTGCCACACAAATTACCAGATTCCACATTAATATTATGCACATACATCTCACTCTGTTACTGTACACACTCTGGTTACAGCTTGACAACATGGGGGTGTAGATGGGAGATACTTGGCTTATTACTCTCATACCATTTTGGGGAGTTGCTAAAGTAACAGGTTTGTTCTTATAGATGTCTGACAATCAGTTGTATTTCTTGTTTGCTGCCTAAATATCTGGGATCATCCCACTGATTTCCTGGGGGGACAGGCAGCAGATATGGGCCGATTTTCTGGACATTCTGGACATATCTGTACAGTTGTGGGGTATGATTCTGTATGCAGCCTACTACCACTCCCAGGATTCAAACCATGGCTGTCTGCTAAAAATCCAACAGTTCACATTTCAGTTGAGTGTGCTATTTGGATTTTGTTGTCTGTCTTTTCACTGTTTTCTATCTATGTCTCTCTCAGTTGTATTATATGACCACTTGGGATTACACCAGTCATATACAGACATTCCTACACATTTTATTTGCGTTGCACAGTGTGGGCAACAGTCCTTAATACAACAGTACTATTAAGTGATTGCAAATCTACTTTACCATATGATACCAGAGTAAACACATGCAGTCCAGCAGTTAGACCTTTATTGACAGGCTATTTTGCCTTTATTTCCATGCAACCTATATGAGACTCTTCCTGCCACATTCTCTGGTGTATGCAGTATATGCCTTAAACAATACAGGTTTTATACAGGCAATTAACTCACTACTACTTTTAGATTTATTTCCTATGACAGTACATGCAAGAGTATAACTAACCTGCCTCATGTCACAACCACTCCAAGTGAAATCCATGGGCCTCCTGGTTCATAGCCTGCTCACTTGCCACTGTGAAAGACATAAGAGGAATATTTAGCCATACCTATCCATAATATACATGAGCTGGCAATTATTAAACAGGTAGTGGACTGATACTTACACATGGCTGGGACCTCCCCTGTCGTCCTAGCCTCTTGGATCCACTGATCCAAGAGATCACCCTTTCGCCGCTTCAGGTCGGCATAGTGATGCCTGACCTGCTCACCAGTTTGGGGTATGCCAGTGGCACTGGTGAGGTCATGGGAGAGATGGTCCCAGGCTTTCACTTTATATTGGGAACCCTGGTACTGGCCCTACAGCAGTCTCATGTCATGGTCTTTCACAAGGAGTCTTGCCATGACTCTGGACTCCTGGATGCCCCAGCGCTGCACCCAAAAGTGCACACTTTCTCCCATTCCAGACATAGTGCCTGCAAGGGGAAGCTACAACCAGTTATGAGATGTATTCCTGCCTGTTGGGTTTAAATATGGCTGGTTTCTCACACTTTGTCATGATTGGACAGTTTTGAAAAGGCTAAGCTATGGGCAAACCTGCTTACCTAAGGCTGGCATTGCTTAAAGGAGTATACCAATGGGCAGACTGATTTAGCTGGCCTACACATTGCTTACACCTACTAAGCTGGGCTGTGCAATGCTTAGCATTGCTTAATATTTAAGTTGCATTATATTTGCATTGTGGCATTGATTTATTATTCATTACATGTTATATATGTGTTTGGTATCCATGATTCATGTGCACGTACACTGTATGGGGTCCTTGTGTTTATTAGGGGATTTCAGCACTTTATTACAATGACACCTCACATCTTGGCTTAATGCAGTACTCCATTCACATATTTATGTTATGCAGTAGGTTATACAACATAAGACTGTAAATAGATTCATTTCACATGTTCAGTTTGAATTTTCTATAGTGAGGATCTGTTTGGTGATACCTCAATCTTATGTACTGTGATGGCTTAGTGATTAACTACTGTGACTATAGTTTACAGGGTCCTGGCTTCAAGACCTGCAAAGGCTGTTTATTTTGTTTCTGGCCAGAACAGCAGCTGTTGCATACAGAGTGATTAAGGCACTTTTAAGCAGTTGTAAGCGGGTTTGCATGGGTTTGCATGAGGGTAAGCTATGCTAACCTTGGGTGTAACATGCTTACAGAGTGTTAGCTTCAATATTGTTTAACCTGTGTTAGCATTGCTTACCCCCATGCAAACATCTTAAATTCGCTTGCTACTGCTTAAATATGCTTACTCCCGCTTACTACTGCTTAATAGTGCTTACACTTGCTTACTAGTGCTTACTACCACTTACCATTGCACTAATTTAGACAGTAATGTCTAATGGTTCTTGGGAAGGTGCTGGATTTGAAAACTGTATGAAGTTATCATTCATTACACATTTTGCCGTCCATTTGTATCCCTGATTCCTGTGTACATATACTGTATGGGGCACTTGTGATTATCTGTGGACTTTGCAACATTATGACAATGACACCTCACATCTGCATTTAATGCAGTACTCCATTTCACAAATATATGTTATAAATATATGTTATTGTAGGTTATGCAACAAAATAAATTGATCATACAGCGATTTGACATGGAAAATGGATTGTATTAGAGTGGGACTTGAACCTGGAATGACTGCTCGTAAGATGAATGCTCTGCCCATTACACTATTGCTGTACTGCTTCATTTGCATATATCTTGCTTTTTATCCTCTTGTGCCATTTAAGCTACAGTAACCGTAGCTAAGCGATGGGCAAACCCATGCACCTACGGTTAAATTTAATCTGTTTCATAAAAAAATATTCTTTATAGTTAATGTTTTAATTATTGCTCTTGTAAATGTGGGGGGATGTTGTTGGGGGTATGCAAACACCTATGAGTGGTCTCGCTCATTCTTATTCATACTCTGCTGTTCTTCATTGCAGGGGCATGTATATTCTGAGAGATCTGCTCTCAGACATGCCCCCTGCACTCTTACGTGCTCTGTGTCCATTTTGGAGCTTAGGCAGCATGCCTTCATTAATATGCATGGTGTGCTGCCGTCCTGCTCCTAAATGGCCACTTCCGTGCAGGACTAAGCTAGTCCTGCATGGAAGGATAGTGAATCTGGGGGTAGGTTTTATTGTTTATATTTTTACACTTCCTCAGATGCTTCTTTTCCAAAAAAAATTAAAGTTTCTTGAGCTATATACTGTTTATTTCACAAATCTGTTCTATTAATGAATACAAAATTTTATTTGAAGCTTCTGACAGTTTTTCTTGTGGAAGTATCTTTCTTTCCTCTAATTTCTCTCCTAATCATTTTGTATATCTTGTGTCTGGAAATTCTGGGCTTTTTGCATAATAGTAACAATACATGACTTTCTTCTTATCCTCAATAGTCCACTTTATTGTCTTTATGGCTCTTCTTTGGCCTATCACTTTTTTGTGATTTTTGTGGACAACTACTTCCTTCTACAATGGGGGGGGGGGATCCTCCCCTGGGCCTGGCCTGGTCTCATTGTAGGAATGTTTCTATATTTTGAGGATTCTACACTGTCATCTTTTCAATTCTTGACACCAGTGTGCCTACCAGGACTGGGTACTTTTTATCCTGGGTCTTGTTCACCCAGATATCCTTTTTAATGTTTAACCTACTTCTGTCCATGATATATGCTATATAAATGCAGTCTATATATCAGTGTCGTATCTGTGAGATTTTGTGTAAAACAGGGTCCACCTCACAAAGGCACTCACCAAGACTTGAAGATGAATTAAATTTTAGCATGAATACCTTTCTTTATTTGCTGACTTATCACCTCTCCATTCTGACCCCTACCACATCCTATATTGGCTGCCTAAAATACATAAAGATCAGCTGCACCCCTCGATGTGACCTATTGTGTCTGGGAGGGGATGGGTAACTGAGCCCATTTCAATTTACTTAGAACAATTAAAACCCTTGTTAAAAAATCTTTAAAGTTATATTTATGATACTAATGACTTTTTAAAACAACCTTATCAGTGGTATTCTGTGAATGAGACTGCCAAGTTTATTTTTGTAAAAATGGATGTCAACTCACTGTTTACTGTCATCCCTAATGAATATCGCATACAGGCTGTCAGAGAATATTTATGTAAGAACACAGAATTCACAAATGGGAAAACATAAATGATCTGTGCTCTTTTAGAAGTTGTACTAGCAAGTAATGTTTTCCAATTCAGAGAACAGCTGTACCATCAAGTATCGATGTTGCTATGGGTACACCAACAGCAAATACATATGCTTGCATAACCCTATATGAATGGGAGAGTATGCATGCATTTGGTTCAACAAAGAACTACACTGATAAAATTATGTTTTATAAATGCCTTGTTGATATATATATATATTTTTTTTTTGTTTGGAAGGGTGATGAAATTGAACTACAAAAATATGTTCTAGTCTTGGAAAGTACAACACATTTTTTGAGATTTAAGTTGAAATATTCTAGAACAGAGATTTGTTTTTTTGGATATAGCACTCAAAAATACTGATGGACTGATATTAGAGAATATCTATAGGAAGGAAGCTCAGGCTAGCCAATTTCTCCATAGTTGTAGCATGGACCCTAGATGTTTTTAAATTGATAGTTAAAAAACAATATATGAGAGTGAATACACTGAATACAGATGTAACATGATGTTCCAGCGGTTGAATATGTTAAGACAAGAATTTCGGATGAGAGGCTACGATGAAGGTCATTTGAATGAAGCATGTAACTATGTAACTAGTAAAAGAAATGGTAGAGCCAAACCATATTTTTCGTCAGAACATCCACAGACTAACCAAAGTCGTAATAACAACACTAAGTTTAGGCACATCATGAAATATAGTGCTAATACTAGTGGTTTTACTGATATTATACACAGAAATTGGAACATATTAACTGCTATGCCAGAACTGCATAAAATAATATGTGCATCTCCCAGCTTTACTTTTAAGAAATGCCCTAAAGTGAAACAGAAAATATGCTACAAGGAAATGCATGAAAAGAAGGACCAGTCCACTAGAATTAACAGAAAAGGTACTGTTCCATGCTAGAATTGCATTTTCTGTAAACACATTGATCCTTCTGTTACTTTTGAGCATCCACAAACAAAGCATATTTATGAACTTGATTGCTTTGCAACTTGTAACACAGAAAATCTGGTTTATTTAGCTGTGTGCACAGCATGCACTAGTTTCTATGCAGGTAAATCTAATGGAAATTTTAAGAAAAGAATATCTGAACATCTTTCAGAAATTAGAAGGAATATACTTATTAATTCCTTGGCTAAACATATTCATGATAATGTTACAGACCATGCATTTAAATTTAGAGTAATACAAAGGATATTTTTTAACAAAAGAGGTGGTAATGTTCTAAATGCCACTGAACTACCAGAATACAGGTGGAGTTTAGAACTGCAGGCTGACTGTACACTTGGATTAAATGCTTCAGTTATTTTAAAACTTGCATTAAAACAAAAGCAAATGAAACTGAAATGAATGTTGCTATTGAGTGGCTGTAACTGTTGTGCCTTTTAAGTTGCTTGTGAATGTACTTTTTGTATGTGCTCCTGTGACTTTAAAATTTAGGTTCTCTGTATAACAAGCTGAGCTTTTATTGGGTGATGGGATTATGTGCTGTATTTAAAAACTCAGTATTTGAACTGTATTTTATATGCATTGAAGAAGGGATTATTCCCAAAAGTTCTGCTATTTGTATTTGGATTAAAATAAGTGAGTTTTTTTTATTTCTGGTATTGAGATCCAGTTTTTATTGTTTTTTATTATTTGTTGTAACTAATGGTCGGCCACGGTGGTGCAGTGGTTAGCATTGCCGCCTCCCAGCAAGAAGGTTCTCCGGTTCGATCCCCGGCTGGGGTGCCTTCTGTACGGAGTCTGCATGTCCTCCCTGTGGTCGCGTGGGTTTCCTCTGGGTGCTCTGGTTTCCTCCCACATCCCAAAGACATGCTGCAGGTGGATTGGACACTCTAAATTGGCCCTAGGTGTGCGTGTGAGTGTGCCTTCTGTGGAAGGTTGGGTGCCGGGCTGGCAACTCAACACCGTAAAACTCCACTGCCATTCAATGTGCAGACAAGGTGATCCGCTGTGGCGACCCCTGACCGGGAAAAGCTGAAAGAAGAAGAATTATTTGTTGTAACTAATGGATCTCAAATACTTAAGTATTCAGTTGCACTCCTTGAAGTTGATGGATTTTAAATCTCATCAGGTTATCAGCAAGCTGCAATAGACATTATAGTTCCTCAATAAAAGAATTTCTGTTGGATACGCTAGCTATTTTTTAAATTTATTTTGGTGTAGGGTTTGATGGCAGAATTGGTTTTATGTCACAGTGAATATTACTGAACAGTGGTCAGATCTGATTAGTGAGGGGACAGATAGGGCATAATGGGATCATGTTTATGATGACTCAACATAACATTTTTGAACCCCTAGTCAGGAATGATTATGAAATCTGGAAAGCATTGTGCATACTTATTTGTAGTAGTGAAAGCGTGTTAATCAAATTGATGGTGAGTAGGATATGGAAGAACTCAAGGTTGGCTTGTTGTATGAGTCTGACATGACTGGGCTTTTTAGGAATACAGACATACCATCACAAACAGCACACTCAGTCCCAGAGCTAGATCTGAATGAGTGGAAGACATTGAAACCTGGTATGAATGGGGATTTTATCACTGTACTGGAACCATATTTCAGTGATGGTACAAATATCAATATTTTCTAAAGTTAAGAAGGCTTGTAGGGGAGTGCAACTAATTTAGGATTTTTGTATTGAGTAGCACTACTTTTATACAGTCTTAAGATAATTCTTCTGTTATTTGCAACATTTTTATCTTACGTTTTCAGGTAATGGAGCTTGCTGGTTTGTATAGTTCATGTTGTTTAAATGTTGGTTGTTAATGTGCATTCAAACCTCTTCAAAGTTTTATGAAATGCAGACATTGCTGCATCTTCCTCAGACATAATCATTTTTTGTTCATGTTAATGAGCAACAAGGTAATAAGGGAATACATTCATTAAAATGTGTTTCACATAGGCAGCATTTTGTCAAGAAACAAGCATTTTTAACATGACAAAATATCATTTATTTTGATGCTTTTTGTAAAAAATAAGGTATTATTGGCAGTTTCTTTCATATCTTCTGTTAATCTTAAGCTTGTGTTGCTCCTTTATCTTACACTAGCTGGTGTATTCTTTTGCCATACTAAGGATTTCTTTCTTCTCTTTTTGATGCCTTTAAGCCATGAATTGGCTTGTTTATTTTTAATAAGCTTGAGGAGTTTACATCCATTTTCAGTTCTTAAATAGCTCCACCATTTCTGGATAATGTAAAAGGAAACCAGTATCTTTTCTCAGTATAAAAATCTTAGGTACTGGAAATTTAGGAACCAAAAGATTAAAGGTTGTTTGAACTGGGAATATTTAAACACATAAAATACAAACTATTTCTTAATGACTGCGGATTGCAATACACAAAATTATCTAAATCTTCCAGTCACAGTTTCAGTACCAACAAATACATTTAGACACAGTATTTTCCTGAAAAGGTCAACTATTAAAAGGAGTCAAACTTTTCTGGATGATACATAATGAGTCCTCACTGCCTTCTCTAAAGATGATTACCTTCATTCTACAGTGAGTGTTAAAAATGTAGCATTGTTCTCTCTTGTGGGGTTTATATGGTTTATATGCCTAGTGAGACATAGTTTTGTTTTTTTGTTTTTTATGTCTGGAGCATTCTGACCCTGGTAAGTTCCTCCTTGACACACTGGCTTAAAAGAACAGATCACATAAAGAATGATCCACAAAATGTGAATCTTGTGATAGTTCACAGAAATAATGACAGAATCCCACCTGGAAAAGGAATACAGGAACCCAAATCAAGAGCCAGCCTATGGGTCATGCTCATCAGAAAAATTCCTGGTGGTGGATGATCCATGCAGTCCAGTTCTAATCGGACTGGAAGAGTTGTGTGGGAAGTCCATGCAAGTGTATCACCTGCGAGAAGAACAATGGCAGTCAGGATACAGGAGAAGTGGGATGGAACATGACAAGCCAGATCCTGGCAACATAAACTGATGATTGGTATGTACAATATTATTTCACAGCTGGGGAAAGAGCCAGAACATGAACTGGAAGTTGAAGGGTACCAGACAGATTTAGCTTGTCTTACCTTAATACTCAACACTGGTTCTGTAAAAAGACTTTTTATCCGGTAGTGCCTCTTTCCTTCTCTGAAGTTGCTTCTTAGGAGAGGGTCTGGGCAAACATAATGAAATGTCCAAGCCCCCAACGAGGTATAGTACAAATACAGCTTGTGCTAGTAGATGAGGGTCCCCTCCATGTGGCTATGAGCTGCAGAAAGGAAAACTTTTTTGTTAGTGGACATGCACTTCAGAGCTATTCTTTGTGCTCAGTCTTCTTGGAGACAATGGGAACAGTACATAATAGGGTAACAGTTACACCAATTCTGCTGGAAGACTTTGATGGTATCAAATAAATGATGAAATACTTCCAGGGATGAGACTAGAAAGACGGTCTTGTCTGATAAGAACCTGAATGGTAAATTGTTATTGGACTTCTGTCTTACCTTATGGCTTGTCCATAATGAATATCGTGCTTGAACACAAGGCTACAGAGAAATGCACTTGGAACCATAACACCTGGAGAAAAAAAAGTCCATGACTGATTTTGTAGTCATTTCATCAGACCTGAGGCCTTATATTCTAAAGTCTCAGATGGTGAACTATCAGTGGATTAACATGTGGAAGTGAGCTGAATCAGATTGATAAAGTGAGAGTTGGACACACCCAGGAAATCCAAACATATGGTGAGGTAGTCCTGGGAATACTTCACCCATAGTTCAGTTTTGTGTGGTGTTTGCATGGTATCTACATGTCTACATTTTTTTTGGGGGGGGTGAGAATGTTCCAGTCTCCTCTCACACCCCAAAAACATACTGGGTGATTGTCTACTCCAAAATGTCTAGAAATTATACATTTACCCTTGGCCTTTTCATCCAGGTTGTTGCTAAAAATTGTCAAAAATAGGGTAATTCATTTACATGGTTAATAAAGAAAAAAGTTAAATAGTATGGGAGATGAGTTCAGCTGCCAGCTACAGAAATTCTCTTCCTACCATAATGGAAGATATCAGGGACATGGATTTTAAATTGACCATTTGTAGGGCCTCAATGTCTGTGACAACACCAAGACCTAGCTGAAAGCTGATCAGTGGTTTTCACTCTAAGTACTCCCTGCTAGTAATCAGTACTGATAATAGATGTCAAGCTAAAGAAGAACCCCTCTAAATAATGCTAGCAGGTGGTTCTCAAGATCTGGCTTATAAATACGGGCACTTAACGTGTAAGTACCCTGCTGACAAGCCTGTATTCACCTAAATGATGGAATGTATAGGTTTTTCATAGATGTTTGCCAAGGAATCTATTAATTTGTTGCTTCAGTGGTGCTTCATTCACCAGCTGTTCTCCTCATGCCTTCCAGCATCACCCCCAAAGGAGTATCCTCCTCCTTTTCACAGAGGAATGATGTAGCTACTGTAATCATTGAAGCAAAGGGTCAAGTGTAGCATAATTTTTACAAAACCATGGAAAATATGTCTGAATGGCCTCAAACAGGCTCTATCAATACATTTTGTGATAGCAGGGATACTGCTGATACTGGTCTCAGAAAGAATGGAGAGATAGTGATCTCTCCCATGTGATGGAAACAGCACTTCCGTGAACTCCTTAACCTCCTTGGCATACCCTTCCTTGAGGAGGTAGTGCAAAATCAACTGGTGAGATTGAATCCTATTTAATAAGCTAGGTGACAGAGACAATAAAACAGTGCTGAAATAGTAAATTAATTTGCATATATGAAATCTGTCTGGAAATGCTGAAAGTGATGGAAACCTTTAGGGAGTTGTGGTTAGCACACATATTCAAATGATGAGAGGAAGGCAGAGTCAGTACTTCCTCACTGCAAAACTAAGGTGGTGGTCCTTTATCACGTGAAAGACAGGAAAATGCATTCCAGTTATAGAAGGATTATGCCCTTTAACTCACAAGGAAAGCACATGCCAGGTGAATGAAAGGATATTTTGTCCATTTGCTGAGCTTCTGATTTAGGAGGTAAAATGCTGGTTCTGTCTTGGCTATAGGAGTGTGAATCTACTGCATGCCATTTGGTCCTTGTATATTCAGAGCAAAAACTGCATCTGTATTCTTGAGGTTAAGAATGATATATTCAAGATGACTATGGGACTGCACTGTGGATGTACCTTGTCTCCATTCCTATTGGTGATTTCTGAGGATAGGGTATTAAAACACAGTCAAGGTTTGGAGAGTATCCAGTTTAAAGACCTGAGGGTTGGATCTTTGATTTTTTTGCAGATCAGGTTATCCTGTTTTCCTCAAATGACTGTGCTCTCCAGCATGCACTAGAAAGTTCCATGCTTAATATGAAGCAGATAGTATGAAAATATGCACCAATAAATAAGAGGTCATGGTTTTCTCCTGGAAAAAAGAATATTGCCCTCTGCAGAAGGTTGGAGAGCACCTACCCCAAGGAGAGTATTTCAAGTATCTTAAGGTCTTGTTCACATGTGAAGACTACATACTAGCCAGTAGATCAGTGCAGGTGTGTCAGTATTCCAGGCATTGTAGCATACTGTGGTAGTAAAGAAATAGCTGAGTCATAGGACAAAGCATTTAAATTACAGGCAAATCTATGCCAACCTCCCCTAACATCAGAAGCCTTGGGCATTGGCTGAAAGGAGGAGATAGCAGATATACATAATAGAAACAAGGTTAATTTGCAGAGTTTCTGGATTCACTCACCTTGGCAGACTAAAGAGCTCAGTAGTTTGGGAATACCATGGAGTAAAGCTGCTATGTTTCAGGTTTGAAACAAGTCTGCTGGGGTGGTTTGGGCACTGAGGATATCTATTGGCTCCTTTTGCAGGAAATGTATGAGCCACAGACCACTACCAGGAGACATTAGGATAAATTCTAGACATTTTGGTGACAAGAGGTCTCCCAGTTGACTTGAAAATGCACATCTCAGTCGTTGACACTATACTCACATTTAATGCATTTAAGTAATGCACTGAGACTCACAGAGCTGAAATATCTTTTGCAGTGGGGCATAGAAAACTTGCTCAAAAAAAGAGAACATAATTGGTTAGTTACATCTTCTAGCAAATTAGCACATGGATATCTTGAAAGCTGACAAGTTATTGGAGAATATTCTCAGGTTTTTGAGCAATTCCTCAAGTCTGAACTGGGAGCAAATGATGGTTCTATGAAAGAGTAGTATGTTTAGCAGAAGAATGACAATGGCTACAAAGTGTGTCAGACACAGGGAAACTGTCACAACATGACAAGCAATTTAGGTAACATAATACTATATGGCAAGATGCAACTCAAATCTTTTGAGAACATATAAGGATCAGGGCTGGAAAAGGAAAATATGGACTGTCATTAGGAGTATGGGCTTAGAATTTGTAAGCTCTAGTTATATAATGACAGGCCAGTGACAGACAACATAAACAAAAAAGAAGGGTATGGTAACAAGCCCCATGATGCAAAGGGATGAAGCCCTGACTACAAGCCAGCCAACCCATGTCCAATAAGCATCCTTAGCACTAGAAAGGCCAGGCACAGAGGACTGCAGTGGAATAGCCAGTGCTAACTGGCCCATCCTTGGGGAAGAAGGAGACCAGTTTGGCCTAGTATATAGGTGATGCCTACTGGTAGGTTAGGTGACTGCCCACAGAGGGACACTAGCAGGCCCACACTGTATTGGCAGTTTGCCATTTAACCAGGTAGGCACATGTGCTGGCACAAGATATCTACCCAGGTCTCAACTACCAAACTCTTACCTTCCATGGGAAGGAATAGGCTGATAAGACTCTTGGGGCAGGAAATGAATGGACTAGAGGGCTCTTGTCCATCCAGAAATACCTGTCTCTTACTCATGGAGAAATGAATCAGCCATTAGTATGCAGGTAGGGGAGCCATTGTGCAAATCCCATGGACACAGAGGCAATTGATGAGAGGGGAACACATTGGGGTATTAGAAAGGTTCACTTGGTAAAGTAACTTATTACAGGACATAATAGTTGTTTATTTTCAATTTAACTTGAATTGTGTCCATCAGAACACCACAATTTGTTTGGAAGGTAAATTATTATATTTCTGGATAATCTGTATAATCTAGGCATTGTCACCAGAGCTAGCATATGTCTGGAGATCTTTGAATATGTAGATATTAGTGTGTGAGGGTTCCCCGACCACTTAACTTATTATCACCCTGCAGTCAAGACTTTTTTGCATTGGGGATGTAATGTAAAGGCTTTTGATTATTGTGTGCCAAGGAATTTGTTAATTTGTTGCTTCAGTAGTTGCCTATTCACCCATTGTTCCCCTCACCCCATTTAACATCCCCCCCAAGGGAGGGTCCAATCCTTTTTCATGGAGGATTAGACTTTTTCATGACCATACTTATTGCTAAACTATATGGAGGTTAGAATTGAGTACCAGGAAGCTGTCATCCATAGCTAGCAAAAATCTTTCCATTTTGAAAATATTCTGCAGATTTTTCCTGTGCAATGAATATGCTCGCACAGACATTGGGCCCATTCTCACTTGTAAATCATAAAAACCTTCTTGCAGCATCCTTTCTTTACACACATTTGACCAACAAAGTGTGTTTGCGCAGCATATGCATCCAGAGCTAACCTTAAAGTCTCACTGCAAATGTGTCTTTCCCTCTCCCCAAGATCAACCAGCAAGCCATCAGATGTTAACCTTTGCCCCTTCTGGTGAGATTTTATATGAGGTCCGCTTTTCAAAGTCCAGCTGCCTGTTTCAAAGTCAAGCTGAAACCTCTGTGCCAAGAATATTTGTGCACAGTTCACTTTGGACATGTTATGGACAGAAATCTTTATTTCGCCAGGTTAGTCTGGAGAAGAAAATAGAGATATTCAAATCAAAGTACATAAGTAGAAGGACTACCTTTAACCAGCTGTTCAGCAGGTTCATGAATCCGAGTGGACTTCCACACTAGATCCACAGTGAAACTAAAACAAGAGCAACTGAAGAAGGTGGTGCCAAGCTTGGATAGAATGTTCCTGTTCTTAATAGAAGAACATGAACATTCAGTCCAAGCTTGGCACCACCTTCCTTAGTTACTCTTGTTTAAGAAACATGGAGATATGTCATGTCATATATAACGAGAGATACTGGTTAGATGATACATTTTATTATTTTATTTTATTTATTTAATTTTGTTGACCGGGAGTGTCCGACTGGACGTGGGTCCATTTTCAGCGGAGGCCCGGGGAGGAAAGCTCCGCAGTAAAATAAACAGACAGTAGTTACATTGGATTACATAGCGATTAACAATTTAACATAGAAATTACTTACAAAATATTTACAGATGAAGAACATAGTACATCAGTAGACAACTAGAATCTTTATCTGTGAAGTACATAACAGGCATTAACAAATGTAACAATGAGAAGTTCCTGCTGTATAATAAGTACTAGGCTTATGAGCATCTGAGCTTGCTATCATCAAGGTAGTTAGTGGAGGTGAAAGAAAGGTAGTAGTTGGATGGGGTGGATGATATTAGAGTGGGAGTTGCAGGGGCATAGCCAGCATGTTTTTAGGTGCGCTTTTAATAAAGTTTTGAAGTTGGTGCATGATGGTACGGAGGTAATTGTGGGTGGGAGTGAGTTCCATAATTTGGCTATGGTGCAAGAGAATAGTGCTTCACCAGCAGAGTTATTGGCTTTAGTGATCTGCAAGTGATTTTTGTTGCTGGATCTTAGTGGTCTGGTGGTGCGATATGGTTGGAGTAGATTCTGGAGGGATACATTACCCAACTCTTGTTAAGTGTTAAATGGATGAGGTTTCAGTTCAGTGATTTATAGTTGCTGACGCTGAATGCATCAATAGTTTTCTATAGAAATTCACTGCCAGTGTGACTTGTGTTTTCACACCAGGCATGACTCAGTTTTTTTTTCTCTTTTCTCTGAGGTTCTGAGACTATGGATTTAGTACATTTACATAAGGAGATACGAGAGTGCATAAGGTTTTGACTAACTGAAGGTTCAAACACTTTTATAGTCTAATATATATTATATCTAACAGAAACTCAATAAATATATTAGAAACCAGAAGGGGTGATGAATGACACCAAGCAGGCTTTGGCATTGGACAAGTCATGAGGTGCAGGGGTAAAGAGGGTCATCATCAACTAGTTGAGATGGATTTCTGCATATTTGTATACTAAATGAATGTCAAATACTATTATTGTGCTTCAGATCCAATTTATAGCAAGGATGAGGCAAAGGAAGCAGGTAACCCAGATGCAAGCCATTGGGGACACAATCGGCAGCTATGCAGAGGTGATTATCTCTACTTGGCTGAAATTTCAAGTCTAACTTTTATGCTTTTAAACAACTGTGACAATGGTTGCTTAAATGAAGACAGTCAGTATATGAAGACAATGTAGCAAACAGGCAGCTGTCTGCTACATTGTACGAATGAAAGAGACTGCAGATTTTGATTAGAGCAAATAATTCAGGAGGGATATGGAAAACATATGAATATATTTTTGGAGAGAGGTGCATGTTGACAACATCACCTGAGGGGGCAACAGACCCAGCTACAGGTCTGCTTCAATATATTACTTCATTTGTTTTTGTAATGTTCATATTCCTACCCCTTGCTCTATCATCTTCCACCAGGTGTAACTGTCTGTCAGGGCTAGTACTGGAGTTTTAGGGGCCCGTAATAAGAGTAATAATTTAGAGGGGCCCAGCAAATGGAATAGGTTTATCCACAGCAGAGCTGAAGAAGTTTTGGCCCCAAATATTGAGAGCCACAGGAAAATTAAAATGGTCAGTGCCCCCACAGGATTAAAAGAGTCATGAAGACTGGCAAATTTCACAATAACAGGAAAATTACAGTAGAACTAATAAAGCCAAAATGCCCCTAATAGTATACCTAATAGTATTAAAGAATGTGGATCAGTGATCAAATCAATAGACGTGGTGCAGGTTATGTCCATATGATTTGGTCTTGCTCTGAAATTCATCTTCTTGGGGATCTTATTCTGGACTATATTAGATGGGCAACAAGGATCAGCCTTCCAAATGTCCATAATGTTAAGTTTTGGCTCTTAGCCCCCCCCCCCCGACAACCATCACCACCACCACCATCATTAGGTCTGAATAAAACAGAAAAATGTTGGAGCAAGGCAACAATGACTGTATTATTGACAATCTTTTTAACATTTTGGAAGAAATCCTCAGCTGAGTACTTTCAATACTTCATGATGCAAAGCAATAGATTAAAAAATCGAAAGCAGAAAGATGCTAACTGAGATGAGTAGCTAGAATACCCTCACACATTTCTTTATATTTTAGAACTATTGGGACACTCTGTGGTGTTTCACTATTACTGTAAATACTTACATGTGTTTTTTTTTTTTTTTTTATGACTTGCTTATTACTGTCACGGTGTTCAATGTTATTTAATTGTTGCTTCATGTACTGGTTTTCTAAATAAAATTCACCCTATTTAAAAAAATAGCAGAAGCAGAGGGACCCAGTGTTGTTGTGTCTTTTGGCTTTTCCCAGTTAGGTGTCGCCACAGCGGAACTCCGGTCCGCTAATGATTGACAGTAGATTTTTATGTGCCAAGTTGCCGGACCTGACGCACAACCTTCAATGAAGGTACGCCCATTCACGCATGTCTCCACACAGAAAATGCTCTAGCTGAGAATCAAACAGGACAACGTCTTGCTGTGAGGCGACAACGTTACCGCAGCACCACCACCGCAGTATTAGAGGGACCCAATAAGATTAGGAAAAATAGAAGTCCAATCAAGTTTAAGGCAACTAGGAGGCTTTATCAGTATTAATAGAATTATGGAGCAGAAGAATTAATTGATTCAAGGGAGCTCCATCAGCATTAATAGTGCCAATGGTCTCATTATACTAAATCCATTCCAGAAAGATACATGGCAGTATTAGTTTACAGTCCCATCACAACATGACTACATTAAAGGACCACCAACAAGGTTATCTGAATCTGGAAACATCCTGCAGGTTTACTAAAGTCACCAAATATCGCATTTAACTGAGTACTGGCACGTTTAACTTGTGTCTCAGAGCAACCAGTAATGTAGTTAAATTTTAAGGAGGCTGTAATAGCAGTGTCATTCCTTCTTCTTCTTTTTTACTTCTACTGTTGCCTTTTTATTGCTGCCTATCTGATTTATTAATCCACAATTCACAAGGCTGCATAAGTGTCCAGTTTGTCTATTTATTTATTTGTTTGTCTATTTATGTATTTATTTATGTAATTATTTGTTTGTTTATTACATTTTATTAACTGGAAGAGTTCAGTTGAACATTCTATTTCTCAGATAAGAAATTGGAGAGAAAAGTTCCTGTATAAACACAGAGTTGTACATGCTCACTCCAACAGAAACAGAAAAGGTGAGTGGTAATATCCTTAGATAGCAGATTCTGTACTTACTAATATTGTACTCTTAGTAAACATTCTATATCATTTTCTTTCCCTGCCTCCTAAGGAGATGATCAGACATTATAACTAAGGCTAATTAATATAAAATATCAAAAAGTACTTAAGTAGATATGTTACAGGTAACAGGGAGAAGATGTTCCATTCCACTTAAAATTCATTTGACTGCAGCAGGGGACAGTGCCAAACAATGTTGTAACAAGAAGTTAAAATTATTTGTGTGTGTATGTGTGTGTGTGTGTGTGTGTGTGTGTGTGTGTGTGTGTGTGTGTGTGTGTGTGTGTACGAATATGTGTGTGTGTGTGTGTGTGTGTGTGTGTGTGTGTGTGTGTGTGTGTGTGTGTGTGTGTGTGTGTGTGTGTGTGCATGTGTGTGTGTGAATGTGTATGCACAAGAACAAATTTGTGTGTGTGTGCATATGTGAATGTGTATGCACAAGCTGATGAATTTGTGTATGAGTGTGTGTGTGTGTGCTTGTGTGTACGCATAAGCATGAATGTGTGTGTGAATGTGCACACACCAGAATGAATGTGTGAGCATGTGTGTGTGTTTAAATCTGGATGATAATCATACTAAGTTAATTTAACCCACCTAACTCTTCTGTCTGTTCTACATAGCTGTAATGGTGACATTGGGTGCTCACATTTATACAGAACATGTGGTCTTCCTGCACTGCATTTATCATTAAACTCAAGTCAGATTTTCATATCTCACATATAAAATGTATCACATTAGAGAGCCAAGGAATGTGTCTGCTACAAACAGATAAGGAAAAAAAGATATGAATCAAATCTAATTGTTAAAAACATGCTCAGATTTTTTTTGTTTTGTTTTTAAAGACAAAACAGGTGTATAAAATAAAAATAAAATTGGATGGATAGATGAAACAGATATAGCTTTTAAAAAATGATTAAAAATACTTGCCTTCTAGCTTATAAATATGGTAGCCATCTGTAACAGTGATGAAGAGCGATTCAGAAAGGGGCAAGAAATTAGCATAGCTAGCCTAGGGTTGGTAGGCTGGCCTTCACAACAACTGCTCTCCTTTTCCTTGAGGAAGTGTATAAAATTCTAATACAATAACAATGCCAGCAAGACACTTGGAATTCCGTTTCTGAAGTGGCATTCTAAAAGTGTCTGGTCACATATCAACATGTCATATCTCTCCTGCATCTTTTACAGAGACAAAGTACAGCATTCTTTCCCCATGTTGCCTCAGATATGTCCATGTCTGTGAAACCATTGAATTTTTCCTTCGTACCCACTAGTTTTTTTTTTTAACTTCAGCTACAGAATCAACCCCGGACAAGAGTTTAAGCCAAGTCTTCAAAGTTATTGGTTGTGGAAGTATATTTGGGGATACTCTGCGGAAAAAAGATAAATAATAAAAACAAAGCAAGTTGCGTAATATTAAATGTCTCCCCTCAAAAGCTATTTGATGAAATGAGATGTAGATCATCTTGTTAAAGTGTACTTAAATGTGTTTTTTATTACAAATTAATGATCAAAAACTACATTCAGAAAGAAAGGAAAACAACAGAAAAATGGGGCAAATCCTCACACACTCTATAAGAGATGGCTGAATGCTTTGCACTGCCCACTGCTATACTAATCTCTGAGCTCAGATGTCATTGCAACATGCCAGAGCAAGCTCCCTTTCTTAACAACAATCCAGAGTTACAGCAAAAAAAAAAAAATCATTCTGGGCCCTACAAATAGAATTCTTGTCAAAAGAATGCTGACTTTTTTACAAAATGTTCCTGATAAGCTTGCAAGAGTTTTTTTTAAACTTTAATAATAACAACAACAACAAAATAACAACAAAATAATAATAATAATAATAATCATAATAATAATAATAATAATAATAATAATAATAATAATAATAATAATTCCCCCATATTGCATTTCTAACCAAATGTCTTATATATTTCTGGCACCCTTCCAGCTGAAATTATTTGAAGATTTTATTTTGTGAGAATCTGTAATTTTGGATGTATTGTTATATGTAAAGCTACTCACATGTAGATTACCTGGTTTGCAAAGCAGCAGTTGCAGAGTTGTCCTATTTAAGTAACTAACCATACCCCTTTTTTTGTTTTGATATTTCTTTTTTACTTTTGTAAGAGAGTATTTTATGTTTCCACGTAGTCTGATTTATGACTGGCTATATGATCTTTTCAGACAGTGAAAAACAATTTTCTGAATTGCAATATGTTTAATAAGATGCACAAGTGAAAAACAATTCTGCATTACAATATGTCTAATAAGATGCACAAGTGAAAAACAATTCTGCATTACAATACGTTTAATAAGATGCACAAATGAAAAACAATTCTGCATTATAATATGTTTAATAAGCTGCAGAAGTGAAAAAGAATTCTGCATTATAACATATTTAATAAGATGCATAAGTGAAAAACAATTCTGCATTACAGTATGTTTAATAAGATGCACAGTTTACTCTAGTTGAAGAACTGGTTACTCAAAACATTTGGCCTCTGTAATGTATACAAGCTATCAGGTTGCACAGTTGCTTGAATTACACATAATTTTAATTTAACACTAAGTTCATGGAGTTTCTTGCCAATTAAATATTAGGCAGGTTCCTGCTTTTTACCTGCAAATATAGCTTTTTCTAATGCATGCTGTTTCTATCTTATACATCATTTCACATAATATGTGGCAAAATCGCTATATACAGTGTTAAGTAAATGTTACACGTACATTCTAGTTTCAGCTTATAAAAAATCCTCACCAACCATAATTCTTGCTTACTCTGACAAGCTGTATTTTGTGTTAAATATGTTTTTTGTTGACATTCAAATACAACAGCTTGCTATGAAATAAGGTTATGGTACTTGACTCAAATGAGCTGTCAGAAAGGGGTCTTACAGTGGCGACAGACCACACAATGTGGTTACAGTTGCCTAAAGGCTAACTACATTACCTCATATGAAATTTTGCAGTTTCCATACTAAATGATTGCAGTTTTATTAAATTGACTTTATTGCTCAGTATAATAGTGTTGTGCCACCATCAGAGGAGACTTTACTTTGGCACATAGTGATATTTATTCACACATAGTCAGCTGAAGAACACGATCCATTCCCTGTAAATGTGACGCCTGCTTTACAAGGCTACCTTTATTAGAAGCACACATTTTTTTTCTACTTTCTTTCCTTGGCCTGTCTGACTCTCTGAGTAGTCCCATTGTCAAGTGTTTGCATTTATAAAATGTAAACGTGTCTCATTTATTACTGCACTTCTGAAAAAGGGGTCAGTTTAGCCAAGGCTTTCAGTAATCTAAGGCTATTTAATGATGATTCTCCAAACTCTTCACTAGTGTTGTGCCTGATTTTGAAAAGAAAGTGAATATGTTGTAAAACAATTAGTGTACTACAGTGTCACTGGTGCATTTAACTGTACATCTCTGAATATCACAGAATTACTGTTAACAACCAGAGAAGATCTTTCCTTCCTCTGGTTTGAAGACCACTGTGCCCCATTATAATAAGTATGCAAAAGTCAAACTGGAAATCAACACTGCAGTGCTAAGGATGGGTGCTGAACATATCTTTATGTGTTCTGCTGCCTATTACTGTGTTTGCATTGCAATACTGTGTTATAATATAATTCATGAATGTACATTTGTGTGAGTTTCTATAAATGTAAGTTTGCCCATATTTGTGAATGTGTTTGTGCATGCACCTGTGTGTGTGTGTGTGTGTGTGTGTGTGTGTGTGTGTGTGTGTGTGTGTGTGTGTGTGTGTGTGTGTGTGTGTGTGTGTGTGTGTGTGTGTGTGTGAGTGCTTGTATGAGGGTGCGCGTGCGTGCACACACACACACGCACACACACACACACACACACACACACACACACACACACACACACACACACACACACACACATATACAAATTACCATTTTGTCGAATCACAGAAGAAAGAGATCACCTTGCGGATAACTTAAATCAACAAACACCTGGAACATCATATTGTACCGCCGGAAAACTAACCACTTGACCACCATGGTGAACTTTGCCCTTTTCTCAACTATAGTGCAATCTTGGAGTTGGAATATTTAGTTAGAGGAGGTGCAGAGTGCATTCCCTCACATGGGGGGGGGGACCTCCCCCCACTTTGGTGGGTTTAATTTGCTTTGGTTTGTATTTTGATTATTGGTGGCCAACTGGTTAGTTTCCTTGAGGTAGACTATGATGTTTTGGGAGTTTGTTGAATTAAGTTTTCAGCAACGTGGTCTTGATCTTCTGTGATTCAACAAAGTTGTAATTTGATTGCTTAAAATAGATCCATATACACACACACACACACACACACACACACACATATAGATAGATAGATAGATAGATAGATAGATAGATAGATAGATAGATAGATAGATAGATAGATAGATAGATAGATAGATAGATAGATATGCAAGAAACCTAGTGGGTGGAATTATTTGTCACTTTTTTGGTGAGTGACTTAACAAGAAATTATGAATGCTAAATGTTCAGTTGTAGAATAGTGCATGTAAACTTATGTTTAACTAAAGCTTTGTAATGAAAAATATGTATTTTCTATTGTCACTGCCTCCTATGACATTTAAAATGCATCATGCTTTTTCTGTTTGAAAGCTCAGTTGTATATATTTGCTGTTTTTTTTTTATACTAGCCTTTGTTTATAAGTACAATCAGATATGTGTGTGATGCATTTTCATCTATCCCTCCTCTAAATTTGTACTACTATGCACATATCAAAATGTCTTCTCATTAATGTTTGGACTCATAATGCACCTTTCAACCATGATCATATAGTTCAACGATTCAGTCAAAAACTGGAAATATAAACATGCATGTAAGTTGGTAATGTTTTATATATCAATATTGTGTTGTGTATCCGGGAAACCAAAGCTCAGCTACTTTGATCAAGTCCACTGACAGAGAAATTGTCTTCCTGACTACAACTATAGCAGTTGTGATTTAGCTGAACACCCCTATATCTCAGTGTTGTTTGAGCTGGGGAGTAAAGTGGCTGATGGCCTATCTTCTTATCCCAGGGGAACAGAGGGGAAATGAGAAGCAATAACCCTGGATCTTACTTGTAGCTAGAAGGCCATATTACAGCATTCAGAATTATTTGGCATGCTCCTAGAAAGAGCTTAGACTCTCATAGTCCAGAGTACACATGCTTAACATCCAGTCCAGTTGTACATACGCTGTGAGCCAAATCCTCTGGCAGTTGGCTTAGAGGATTAAGGAGCTGTTAACAAGTAGTTTCTAGTTGTGTAAGGTTCAATTCCCTCAGCTTCTTTTGCCTAAATGTGTGACTTTCAGCAAGTCACTTAACCAGACACCGTTCCCAGTCTGAGTCTGAAAAACGTCCATGGAGATCAGTGCTCTTTCCTGAAAACAAATTAAATAAGGTTTAGGTCTAACAGTTGGTGTCTATTCTCACTTGAGAAGAAGAAACAGGTGGCAGTTAGGAAGCATATTTTCAGGCTCCTTAATTGAAGTTACTTATTTAGTTCCTCTACCTTGGCCTTTAAACAGAATCTTACTGACAAGGAGACAGTCCTAGCTCTCTGTCTGTAGACAGCTTTCCTTTAAGCAGTTATGCAGCCAATGCCTAGTTGTAGCCTCACCATCCACATTTAAGTTCTGAAGGAAAAGTGTATTTTAGATAGTGGATAAGGAACACCTGACCCAACTAGTTCTCCAATTTCTTTACCTACAGTGTAAGTACCGAACCCGATCATATGTATTCAAGAGCGTTTTCCATCCCAATATAGGTTCATAGGTTCATACTAGGCTATCTGCCCTGAGGCATTTATAAGCCTAGCCCGATTGTGTTTGGCTTACGCCACCCCTTGATTTGACTATACTGTGCCCTTTTTAAAGTTTAGTTTACTGTGCCTTTGTCTAATAGTGACACGGAAGTAATCCCTGGGACAAACCTACGATCTCCCATCCACTCATCAAGATTCTTCTTGAAGAGAGTCAGTGAGGTGCTCTGCCTAACATGAATTGGAATTCTATTCCAGAGCGAAGGGAGCCTCTGGGTTATGAATCTGTCCCTCCAGCATGTTCTATTTATTTCTGTGCTGAGGTTCAAGTCCCTCGAGCGCGTGGCTCTAAGGGATTTAGATTTACTGAGGTGGAGCATGTCCATTAATTCTGGGTTGGACATAGCTTTATATGTCAGGCATAGATCGCCTCGAAGTAGGCGGTATGCAACTGAGTAGAGCTGGAGTTTTTTTAACCGAGCAGCATATGGCATCTGTTTGAGTCCCTTGATCCTCCTGGTGAGGTACTTTTGGGGTCTTTCTAATTGCTGCAGGTGTCGGGTAAGGTACATCCCAAAGGGGTCATTGTATTCTATGATGGGCCTGATGAGGGATGAATAAAGGGGCACGATTACCTCTCTTGATCTAGATGTGAATCCTTTCACGATGAGGTGGGCTATGTAGAAGGTCTTTCTAACCACTTTGGCAATGTGGTTGCCAAAGGAGAGATTGCTATCAACTTGGGTCCCCAGATCCCTAATTACTTTCTCTGTACTTAATGGGTTACCACCTATGTGGTAATTTGTGGGCACATTGTTTTTGCCAAAGGGTATGACTATACACTTTTTGGCATTTAGCTTTAGACCATGGCTCTGGCACCAGTTATCCGTCTCTGCGAGACCTTTTTGAAGGATGTTTGTGTCAGCCGGAGAGACGATTATGGTGCCCAGTTTGCAGTCATCTGCAAACTTGGTGGGCCATAGTCCTCCCACATTGGCCTGTACCTCAGAAAAGTAAATACCGAACAAGAGAGGTCCCAGGACAGAACCTTGTGGGACGCCACTTGTGACCGGTTTCGAGTCTGACATGGCTCCAGCAACTCTGACTCTGTGGGTTCTGTCTTTGAGCCAGTTTGCGACCCATCTTGTGACATAGGGGTTTATATTTAGGCTGGATAGCTTATCTATGATGCCCAAGTGGGGTATTGTGTCAAATGCCTTTGCGAGGTCCAGATAGGCTGTGTGGACTACCTTCCCTTCATCTATGGCCTTGGTGACTGTTTTGAAGAAGTCGACCAGGTTCAAAAGGCAGGATCTGCCCTTGACGAAGCCAAATTGGGTAGGATCTAGTGTCTGTAGGTCCCCAATGTCTTTGTTTATGAGTTCCATGATGATCCTCTCCATAGCCTTGCAGACTAGGCTAGTCAGACTTATGGGGCAATAGTTTCCAGGGTCTGCAGAGGCACCACCTTTGTGGAGTGGGACCACTGTTGCTGTATGCCATTCTTTGGGCACATATCCTGTAGTGAGACTGAGATTGTACAGCAGTTTTACTTGAGGGATTAGTTCTTCTTGGAGTTCATGTAGGACGCAACCCAGGACATCATCTGGTCCCATGGAAGCAGTGTTTTTTGCTTTGGAGAGGGCGGCCTTCATCTGAACATCAGAGATGTTTGGGAGGCTGCACTCTGCCGGGATAGATACTTGCTCTTTTGGGGGGGAGGGAGTGGAGAAGTTTGCACTGACCCTGTCTGCCAGGATATTGGCGATGTCTGTGGGTTCAGTGTAATTTTTGTCATTTAGAATCAACTCAGAATAAGTCTGGGAGTTGCATCCCAGGTTCCTAACATAACTGAAAAAAGCCTTATGATTGTCTTTAGTGTCCTGTGCAATTTTTCTCTCGAAGCTGGCCTTGGAGGATTTTATGAGGGATCGTAATTTTTTGCTAGTACTGATCAGAGATTTTGCTCTATCATGTAGTAGCTTCCTCCTTCTGTTGTACAGTTTATTTATGGCTGGGGTCCACCAGACTGGACGCCTGCCTTTGGATGGTTGGGTCTTGATTTTGTTTGGGATAGCATGATCCATGCATTCCTGGAGATGTCCGTAGAATGCGTTTATATAGGATTCTGCAGTTTGAGCCGTAGTTTCCACTGGCCCTGGGGCCTTGAAGGATTCCACTTTGGTTTTGAGAAGTGTGAAGTTCGCTTTTGAGAAGTTTTTTACTGTGGTTTTCTGGGCTGGGGGTGGGGTCGGGATGTGGATATCCAGTGAAATTAATTAATGGTCTGATCTTACCAATGAGGGATATACTTCTGGTATGGAGCATAGAGTCCCCATGTTGGTAATGATCAGGTCTAGTATGTTTTCCCCTCTTGTGGGAGTGGTGACTAGTTGTTCCATAGCATTTGAGTTTATAAATTCCACAAACCTTTGGGCTAAGGTGCTGGGGCTTGAGTAATGCTCCCAGTCTATGTTTGGGTAGTTGAAGTCACCCAATATAATGGTGTTCGGAGAGATCTTCATGTTCTCCAATGTTTTC